>NW_026558318.1:0-157394 GCF_026930045.1 Uloborus diversus | reverse complement strand
AAAGCCCGATCATTCTGATATTGGACACGGGGTACAGTTCTATTTCAGGGTCCCCCTTGTACATGACTAAGATTTTTGAAGACACTGGGCATGAAATTCATTGTCTAATATACCTTGACAACCAGAGCCCGATCATTCTGATATTGGACATGGGGTACAGTTCTATTTCAGGGCCCCCCTTGTGCATGACTAAGATTTTTGAAGACACTGGGCATGAAATTCATTGTCTAATATACCTTGACAACCAGAGCCCGATCATTCTGATATTGGACATGGGGTACAGTTCTATTTCAGGGCCCCCCTTGTGCATGACTAAGATTTTTGAAGACACTGGGCATGAAATTCATTGTCTAATATACCTTGACAACCAGAGCCCGATCATTCTGATATTGGACATGGGGTACAGTTCTATTTCAGGGACTATTCCTTGTGCATGACTAAGATTTTTGAAGACACTGGGCATGAAATTCATTTTGTGCCCCCCCCCCACCCACCCTTTATTCCCGCTTCTTCTATGAAATGAAGCAAAACATATTTGGATACTTGCGTATTAACACAACCATGCTAAATTTGGTGGTGCCTCATATCAGAATACAGTGTTATACATTTAAAAGTGTAGAAGAGTTATAGTATACGATAATTATATAAGACTAGCTGTACCCGACGCGCGTTGCTACGCCAACAAAAAAAATACATCATTATACCGATTTTCATGACAATCGGTTGAACGGGCCAGAAGTTTACATCATTATACTGATGTGACACGTGTCTAAAAGTCCCGATTAGCTTACTATACCAAGGCTTCACTCGATACGCGTCTTATCGCGTCTTACAGAAACACGTATCAAGTGAAGCCGTGACTCTACTCAAATTTTGTACTCACGCAGTTTGCAAGATCAATCCATCGCTAAAAATATCAAATAGAAAAAGTTTTAAATCCCCCCGTTGCATGAAAAGCCATAAAACAATAAAGAAAGAATTTATTTGTTCAAACTCAAGAAAAATGGCTTCTTATCAATGAGATCTTTCACGCGAATTAATTTCTGCATTTTATTCGTATTTATCCAATGGATTGTGACTTAAATTGGAATAAAAAAAGGAACGGATTTTTTTCGAACTGGTCTATAAACATTCCCTGTACCAAAAATAACAAACGGTGAAAGTTTCAGCCAAATCTGCCGGGGAGTTTTTGAGTTCATGGATGACATACAGACAAACATTCATTTTTATATATATAGATGTGGTTAAACTTTGCCCGTTGCAGCAAACTAAATATAAATGTTATCTATGATGTAACTTTTAATAGTAAATGCAGACTAAACTTGGAGTGGTTTTAGGATTTGAAAAGAGATCAAGTTTTTAGGGAGAATTTTAATCGACAAATAAGAGATTTTTTTCCTTGTCTTAGCATTTGCGAAAATATTAATGATATCATGATACTCTAGATTCTGAGTGAAATCATTATTTTTTATTAGCATGATAAATTAAGAATACTTGGGGCCCCCCAGAAATCTAAGAGGAGGGGCCTGTGTCCCGCATGCCCCTGCGGTAATCAGGCTGTGTTGACAACGATTTGTAAGAAGGACAATCTGCTGGAAATTTTGATGTGGAACGATAACCAGCAGGATAAACATTTAAAGGCATAATTTTGCCTGTCAGTTTTCAATCCCGTTCTGTTGTAAATTATTCTTCTACTTCATTGTACTTTTTGAACCCATTGAGCTCAAATTTGGCTTATGTTTAAAATATAATGAACATAATTCAATTTAACCCTTTCAGACGGAATTTTGAAATACTCAACCAAAACTGTTTTTATCTGGTAGACAGAGTACTATGGTAAAGAGTATCTTAAAGACAAAATTCTGAGTTTATAGGTGAAAAATTAAAAGAGTTATGAGACGTCCAATATTCCGGACATTTGTTATTTAAATACATATTTCAGATAAAAAAACGATGAAATATCAAATAAACTTCTTTTTAAAATATTCTCTAAACAATAACAAAACATAATATAAGCATTTGAAATGATTAATAAAAGATTATATATTTTTTAAAGAACAGAAGACCCCCCCCCCCCCCTCCCGCTTTTGCGAGGAGAATCCGTGGTTGGGAAACTGATCCAGTCCCATTCTCCCAATCCCTATTTCTTAATGCTGTCAATACCCAAAATAGAAAAATGTTGCACAGATAATAATGAGCAGAACTGTAAAGAGAAGGGGTGTAAGGACCCTTAACCTTCAAAACTTTCGACTTTCTGAAAAAAATATATGTTATGCATAATTTAATTCTGAACAATTTGATACCTTATTTTTTACCATACGCCAAAAACGTTTCAAGTTATCGTAAAAATGCGTAAACTTTCCCCATAGAGATTTATGTTAACAGCAGATGTTTAAGCCTCTTTTTCTCAGGTACCGGTTTCTTCGGTTTCCTCGTTTTGCGCGCATGATATCTCAGAAAGTTTCTTATATATTTCGTAAAACGTTTTATACATGTTTGTCTGGTATATATTTATGATCTGAACCTAAATTTTAACTAAAAATGAAAGATAATATTTAAAAATATATATATATTTTTGCCCAAAAGTTTGGAAATTTTTGATTATGACTTGTAAAATTTCAAAAAATAAATAAATAATTTTAAAAAGATTAAGCAAATTTAGGTTCAGGTCATAAATATAAACCAGACAAGCAAGTATGAAAAGTTTTGCGGAAATATATAAGAAACTTTCCGAGATATTATGCGCGCAAAACGAGGAAACCGAAGAAACCGGCACCTGAGAAAAAGAGGCTTAAACAGCTGCTCTTAACATAAATCTCTATGGGGAAAGTTTACGCATTTTTCCAATAACTTGAAAAGTTTTTGGCGTATGGTAATAAATAAAATATCAAATTGTTCAGAATTAAAATATGCATAACATATATTTTTCCCAGAAAGTGGAAAATTTTGAAGGTTGAGGGTCCTTACACCCCTTTACTACGAAAAAAAATCGCGTAATTTATGCAATTAATAAATGATTAGCAGTGTTTAAAGTTCATGTCCGGTATACCGGACGCCACGTCTGAAAGGGTTAATAACACGTTTATAAAAATGTTTACTTACTCTTAAATTTCTTGTGATTTCAAAATTACTTGGAATAGCATAGATCCATTTTTGGCGCTCATCATTTCCGGAAACTCAAATGTAGAGACTTATTATGGCCCGTTGCCTCATAATTTATTCAGCAATTGAGCACAGCACGCTTGAAAACCATTCGACACTTAAATCAGTATTACTTAGTAATTTTAAACTAATTTAATTTCTTTAGCATAACTTGTTTTTCTACGAGAGCGAGAAGCCACGTGTTTGTTGGTAAACGTTAACGGAAATATCCCTCGCCAAATAGTTTAATCGCTTTAGCTTGAACCTGAGCAAAGCATGAGCAGTGCGCATGCTTGACCAGTAAAATATCGCCAAACTGGCTCTTTTTATCGTATTAGGATTTGTTTTGAAAAATAGCTACCCTGGATATTGTAATCAGCATCTTCATTTATTGTTATCATATTTTCGTAAACTTTCAATTTTTTACCCGTTTTTGTTCCTCAATTAACAGAAATACATAGGCAAACCCTGACGAGATTCACTTTCTGTGTAGCATTTTGTACTTTTCAATAGCAATTTAAAATTTTTCTAGAAATGAAGCTACAGAAAGTTCGCCCCCAGTGACCGCAGACTCTCTAAGAAAACTTTCTTTTGCACCTAAAAAAAGCTCAGTAGCTGGACATGTTGCAGGCATTGATGTAGGACCTCCATTGTTGCCATTGCTTTGTAAACTATCAAAGAATTGTGTCGAGATTGAAAACAAAGCGAAGTTAAATTAAAATTTAAACAACAAGCAAAACCATGCTGGAAAAGGTAGAAAAGCAGAATGTGCTTTGAAACTGGTTTACGAATGTCAGGGAAAACGGTCATATTTTACTTCACCTATTACTATGTGATTAAAAATTGCATAATTTAGCTTTAACTTTTTACAATTCAGATATTTCCATTCTGTTAATTTAATTTATAATTTGAAACTGCGTTCAGTTGAGTCATTGTGATTTCAATTTGAGGTTGCCAAAATAAATGCACCTTAATTGGAAAAAATCATTATTTTGTGTCTCCTGGATTCTTTTCGGTTATTGTTATCAGTCGGATATTGCTATCAAATTTTATTTGTCCCAAAATGATCACGTTAAACGGCGCCTACTGTAGTAGATTTTTCTCGATTTGCTTATGCTCAGGGTTCAAAATTCGCAGGTTTACGCAGCGAATTCTTTTTCAGGGTCTTTCTACAGACCATTTATGACTAATTAATATTAATTTCTAAGAGGACATTTTTTTGTAGAGTGTTTTGAAAAAAATAACCTTGAGTTTTTGGTGCTGATCAAACCGATTTTTGGTTTGAGAATTCGATTACTCATTTTTTTCGTCCTATTACTATCGTTGGACACGAGAGAAATTAAATATACCCGCCTTTAATAGGAAAAAAACTTATAGACTGTTTAAAAGCCATTTTTGTAAATTCCCGCACTCATGGTTCTTCAACTTTCTAAAGACTCCCTTCAGCTTTATAGTGGACGAAGGGCGCTAATATTCCAGTTCTGATTGCCTAAGAGGTAGGCCTGTGCAAATTTATTAATCCTCAATTGGTATATTCAGTAAATTACCGCCCATTAGCCAGGGCTAAAGCAGAAATACATGAAATACACCGCCAGCTCAGTCATTTCCAGCCGGGGACTGCAGTTTCGTGCTTATTAGCACTCATCAGCCCAGCATAGGAAAGTGACTGAGCTGGAGATGGAAAACCTCTTAAGGAAGCCAAGAGTGCCAAACAAAATGGAAGCTAATATAATTAGCACAGACCTCCTCGGCTGGAAATGACTGAGCTCTGGTGGTGTATTTCATGTAATCCTCAATTGGTTTAGTATAGGAAAAAAAAAAAAAAAAACATTTATGAGCGCTTTTTGCGTTTTCGCCCCACTGTGCGTCGGGGTGACAAGGCCTTGCTGTTTTGGTGTCTGGTTGAATCGTCGTGATTAGTTAGGAGCGGAGGAGTGGCAGGGGCAGACCAGTCGAAGCCCCAAGAATAATTCTCAGAGCTTGCAAGCGCGAACGCTAACAGATGGAAAACTTATAATATATTATTAGCGATATGCAAAGTGCTAGGGATTTAAAATCTGTTTCACGCCCCCTAATTCTTTGTTGTTTTTTTTTTGAGCAATCACGATTGCTTATTGTTCTCACTTGACTGTTTTTGGCGTCTTTTGATTTTTCCCACCGCCAGCCTCTGCAGCATCACCGTCGACCGGATCCTCACGATGCTGCTCCTATAGCGAAAGCCGTCTCCAGGGTGCATCCATGTCCTACACACACGCGTATACATACACAACTACACACACGCACGCACGCACACACACACACACACACAAACACATACACACACATACACACACCTACACACATACACAAACACATACACACATACAAACACATACACACATACAAACACATACACACATACACAAACACATACACACATACAAATATACAAACACATACACACACATACACAAACACATACACACATACACATACACACACCTACACACACATACACCTACACACATACACACAGACAAACACATACACACATACAAACACATACACATACCTACACACATACACAAACACATACACACATACAAATATACAAACACATACACACACATACACAAACACATACACACATACAAACACATACACACACGCATACATAAACACCCACACATACACACACAAAAAACACACACACATACACACATTCATGCCTGCACACAGACACAAACACATATGCCTACACACACATACACATACCCCCCCCCTCACACATTCATACACACAACTACCCACACACTTATGCCAGCACACAGACACAAACACACATGCCTACACACACATATACATAACCCCTACACACAAACACATACCCCCACACACAAACACACACGCCTACATACACACAATCGTGATTGCGAAAAACATAATTTGAATTCAAGATGTCAAAATTCAAATTAATTTTTTTTTAAAAAACTGAAATACAAAACGTTATTTATGAATAATTTATTTGACTGTGCACAAAATTAGCTGTGTGTGGGGGGGGGGGCAAGCCCACCCCGTCCATAGTGTGACGAGCCCCCTGATTTGCCACTCCTTATCTAAAGTCAGTTTTTATACTTTTTCCATTGGAAGATTAAATAAGTCATATCTCCGGAGTACCAACTGCGATCTGTATGAAATTTATTTTGTAGCATGTTTAAATAATTCTCTTGCTATTTGAAAAAAAAGGTAAAAAGGCGTTTTTCATTGTTTTGAAATAAAAAAATAAAGTTTGTTTTGCAGAAAATACAAGTTTTCTATTACTTAAAAACCCTTTTAAGCTTAAAAAAGCCCAGAAAAGTTTCAAAACAATAAATACTGGAATTTCAAAGGATAAAAATTGGTTGCTATAACGTTAAGCGTTAAAAAGTTGTTCACTTTGGAATAGAAATGTGCAAAAACCTCCGCTTCAGACTTCACACAAAAAATAAATAAATAAATAAAACTTTTGATGAAAGTATACTAAATATTAAGAATAATAATCATAAAAAATTATTAAATAAAAACAAAAAACTCGACTGCGTAAAAACCAAAAAACTAAAAAGAAAAATGTATAAGCCCAGTTGTTTAGAATGTTATTAAGTACTACTAAATGACTACACCGTTGAAATAGTTTTATAACCGTACACAGATAAGACAAATCATAAATTAAAAGCAGAATAGAAGGATCAACAGTCGGGGCCCATTCAAATTTTACGGGGTTCCTAGAATCAGAAAGGAATGGGCCTCGATTGTTGATCCTTCTATTCTGCTTTTGAATTTATGATTTGTCTTATCTGTGTACGGTTATAAAACTATTTCAACGGTGTAGTTATTTAGTAGTACTTAATAACATTCTAAACAACTGGGCTTATCCATTTTTCTTTTTAGTTTTTTTGGTTTTTACGCAGTCGGGTTTTTTGTTTTTATTTAATAATTTTTTATTTTACACTTTCATCGACTTAGTTATTATGATCACAAGACGGTACGTTTCGCAATCTTGTCAGTTCATTGAGACAGTTTGTTTGTATCGTGAGGTTTATTAAGTAACTTGCGATGGTCTAAACTACTGATAATTAGTCCCTCTAGGGATCTAACTCGGCTTAAAGTTACATGTGCTTGACCTTCGGCAAAAATGCGCGAACTTAAGTCAAACACAGCACAGTTATATAAACAGCCTGTATAACTCATGATGACGTGAAATCGGAAATGTCGTCAGTCAAATCTTTCTAGCAAAACTAAAAAAGCCTCTCAAGAAAGAACACGTCGCGAAACTCAGTCCCTTGAATCAAAGTAAAAACAAATGCAACATGTTAGAGATGAAAATCGAATTAGTAGACTTTCTTTCTTTTGGTGCTTATTGCACGGGTTTATTTTGATGAAGACTACAATCTGAGTGTCTTGCCTTAGTTACGCATGATATATTTTTTATTCCAGTACAGAATACATATGAAGAACGCATGAAAGAATTTACATCAGAAAGAGGGGAAAGTACCTCCGGAGCAAAGGTGTCTTGACCCACCGCCTCAAGTGGGAGAAGCAATCGCTTAGACCACTCGGCCATTGAGACTCCAATTAGTAGACTTAGTAAACAAAAAGTCAGGCAGTGAAAACTACCTGCATTTGTCACACGCAGGTAGCGTGCGACACCCAGCCTGCGCCGATCCCGAACTGACAAAATGGCAACTGGTTGTTGATATGGTAATTTTGATTACTGTCATGTGTTTAGTGATACTCCCAAGGTTAAGAAAAATCGATTGACGTAACAATTACCAAAATTGGCCAAGGTAATTTAGCCTGTAGAACGCCACATAGGAACAAACATAGACACATAGACACATTACCCTTCTTTTCGTCGCGCACGCGCAGTCGGGTAATAAAGAACACATGAAAGAATTTTCATCAGAAAGAGGGGAAAGTACATCCGGAGCAAAGGTGTCTTGCCCACCGCCTCAAGTGGGAGAAGCAATCGCTTAGACCACTCGGCCACTGAGACCCCAATTAGTAGCCTTAGTAAACAAAAAATTCAGGCAGTGAAAACTACCTGCATTTGTCGCACGCAGGTAGCATACATAGACTGATAAACACATTACCCTCCTTTGCGTCGCGCACGCTCATTCGGGTAAAATTTTTTCATCGAGTAGGTACGATTTTTTTTTCAGGCGGCTTTATAGCTTTTATTGAATTTTATTATCATCACTAGAAAAGTATGTATATGCCGTTCAAAAATAATCGACCGTATTTCCCCGTCCTCGAATGTACTTTTTTTTTTTAGTCCTATTCTTGGTTCCAGGAAAAATCTACGGCATTATATCAAATCACATTGTTATTCAAAGAAGTTTTAGAATCTTAAAAAATATGATGGATCAAATGACCTGCAACCCTCGGTCTGAATGGAGGGGTTGGTACCCACATATTTTCACCCCCGTACCAATAAATTAGTACGGCACTGAAAAAAAAAAGAAATTATATATAAAAAGGAAAGAAAATAAGACAACGCCATACATGGTAAAATCACTGAAAAAATCAGTAAAATAATTGGAAAACCAAAAATTTTGGGCCTTTCCTGACCCTTTTTTTTTTTTTTTGTGCGGCAGAAAGTTAAAAATGACTTTGAATTGATTACCTTTAAAATTAACTATATGTCGTACAAAATCTTTTAATCCTAAAATAACCTTTCTCGGTGCGGTATTTCCTGCTACCGGTGTAGTCGCATGTACCACCCAAAATGTACGGCGTGGTGCTTGAACCTTTTTTTTATGAGCTAGTCTACGGCTTACAATAAGATTCCCGGTGGGTCAAATGACCCCCCCCCCCCATTTTTCGACCTGGCTTGTGTACTAAAACTACTGGTTCTAATTGAAAAATTCTTTTTGTGTCGAATAGTCCATTCATTGAGGAAGGCTTTAGGCTATATAACATCTCGCTATGACTAATAGGATCGGAGCAGCAAAAAAAAAAAAAAAGTATGAAAACAGGAAAATTTATATTATAATATAAAATGCTTGAAACGCTGAAATTGCGTGGCCGCACGGTGGCTCGACATGAAAATGCGGGCTTCACGATCCAGTCGGCGCAAGTTCGAGTCAACCATGAGGCAAGTCCGGAGGGTACTTTTCAGAGATAATACTGAACACGTGGTTAATAAAAAAAATGTATATACGTATCATTGACTTATTTTTCTTATTAATTAACAAATAATGTAAATTGTTTGTTTAAACACGCTAATCTCAGGAACTATTGGTTCGAATTGAAAAATTCTTTTTGTGTTGAATAGTCCATTCATTAAAAAAGGCTATAGGCTACATAAGATCGCGTTCTGACTAATAGAGTGAAGCAGTAATAAAAAAGGTTATGAAAACGAGAAAATTTATATTATAATGTAAAATGCTTGGAATGCAAGTTAGGCGTAGCCATTGTGGCTCGACTTGAAAGTGCGGGCTTCATGATCTAGTGGACGTAGGTTCGAGCCAGCCATGAGGCAAATCTCGTGGGTACTTTTTAGAGAAAATCCTAAACAATGCTAAAAATAATTTGTAAAAAAATGGTACATATATATACGTATCATTGACTTGTTTTTCTTATTAATTAACTAATAATATAAAGCTGAAGAGTTTGTTTAGTTGAACTCGTTAATATCAGGAACTACCGGTTCAAAATGAAAAATTATTTTTGGGTTGAATAATCTATTCATTGAGGAAGGTTATAGGCTATATAACACCACGCTATGAATAATAGGAGTGCATCGGCAATAAAAAATCTTACGAAAACGGGAAAATTTATATCTATACTAATACAATTTCAGAATTTTGACGCCGGCAAAAATATTAATTGTCTTTAAGTTGGAAAGTGCCACTATGAATATTTCATACATTGGAGGTGTTTAATGTCCATGAATTTTCAAAAGTGCTTTTTTTTCATTATTTGGTTTTTAACTGCTTACAATGAATGTACTTCTTTGTAAGTCGATTAAAATCACAATGACTGAGCAAGTTTTTTAAATAAATGAATGCAAAAAATATTGGTTCATCTGTATTTATTTTAGCTGTAAAATATAAAGCTATCCAAATTGTGTTCCTTAAGGGGTCTAAGTACCCTTAACCTTCGAAATTTTCCACTTTCCGGAAAAAATATATGTTATGCATTATTTAATTATGCACAATTTGATACCTTATTTATTACTATACACAAAAAACTTTTCAAGTTATCGTAAAAATGCATAACCTCTCCCCATAGAGATTAATGTTAACAGCAGCTGTTTAAGTGTCTTTTTCTCAGGTGCCGTTTTATTCAGTTTTCTCGTTTTGCGCTCATGATATCTCAGAAAGTTTCTGATATATATCCATAAAACTTTTAATGTATGTTTATCTGGTTTATATTTATGACCTGAACCTAAATTTATTTATTTATTTTAAAATTTATTTATTTTTTTGAAAATTTATAAGTAAATATCAAAAATTTTCAAAATTTTGGGCAAAAAACTTTTTTTTTAAATATTAAATTTCATTTTTAGTTAAAATTTAGGTTCAGATCATAAAAATATACCAGAAAAACATGCATGAAAACTTTTACGGAACTATATAAGAAACTGTCTGAGATATGCGCGCAAAACGAGAAAACCGAAGAAACCGGCACCTGAGAAAAAGAAGCTTAAACAGCTGTTAACATAAATCTCTATGGGGAAAGTTTACGCATTTGTACGATAACTTGGAAAGTTTTTTGCATATGGTAATAAATAAGGTATCAAATTGTTCAGAATTAAATTATGCATAGCATATATTTTTTCAGGAAAATCGAAAATTTTGAAGGTTAAAGGTCCTTAGACCCCTTAAATATTTCTCTTAGAACAAAACATGCCTGATGATATAATTTTTTTTAGGTTCCTATATCAGTATTCATCTTGGCAGTTCTAATAGCAACTGAACATTCATCCGCAATCCCATTGCGAAAGAAGTGGGGAACTTCTACCACCGTACTTGCCTCATCTCAAGTGGATTTGGATATTGCAACTTCCACTAAGGAACCCTCTGATAATAGAAGTCAGAAAGATGTCTTGAAATCCACAACTGAAGCCTTTTCATCAAAACCAACTTCAACAGAGTTCTATGAGCACCAAGACCACAACGTAGGGAATCACAAAGATCATGATCACAGGATGGGTTATGAACATAAAGATCACGACCTCAGTATTCACGATGATTATGATCAGAAAGATCACGACCACAGATATCACGACTACAAAGATCGTGATCACAAAGAGCATGGCCACAACAATCATGACCACAAAGATCACGACCACAAAAATCAACACAATAGCAAACATGACCACAAAGACCATAATCATAGCAGCAGCAAAGTACACGGTCAGAGCAAGAATAAAACCCTTCTCAGTAGCGAAGATAACACTCTTGGCAGTATAGAAGATAAAACTCTTGGCAGTGTCGAAGATAAAACTCTAAACAGAATGGAAGATAAAACCCTTGGTAGCATGGAAGATAAAACTTTCGGCAGTATGGAAAATAAAACCCTTGGCGTTATCGAACATAAAACTCTTGGCAGTATCAAAAATAAAACTCTTGGCAGTATGGAAGATAAAACTGTTGGTAGTATGAAAGATAAAACTCTTGGCAAGATGGAAGATAAATCTCTTAGCAGTATGGATGATAAAACTCTTGGCAGTATGGAAGATAAAACTCTTGGCAGTATGGAAGATAAAACCCTTGGCAGTTTGGAAAATAAAACTCTCGGCAGTATGGAACATAAAACTTTTGGCAGTATGGAAAATAAATCTCGTGGCAGTATGGAAGATAAAACCCTTGGCAGTATCGAAGATAAAACTGTTAGCAGTATCGAAGATAAAACTCTCGGCAGTATGGAAGATAAAAGTCTTGGCAGTTTCGAAAATAAAACTATTGGCATTATGGAAGATAAAACTGTTAGTAGTATGAAAGATAAAATTCTTGGCAGTTTGGAAGATAAAACTCCTGGCAGTATGGAAGATAAAACTCCTGGCAGTATGGAAGATAAAACCTCTGACAGTATGGAAGGTAAAACCTCTGACAGTATTAAAAATAAAACTCTTGGCAGTATCGGAAATAAAACTCTTGGCAGTATGAAAAATAAAATTCTCGGCAGTATGGAACATCAAACTTTTGGCAGTATGGAAAATCAAACTCTTGGCAGTATAGAAGATAAAACCCTTGGCAGTATCGAAGATAAAACTCTCGGCAGTATGGAAGATAAAACTCTCGGCAGTATTGAAGATAAATCTCTAAGCATAATGGAAGATGAAACACTTGGCAGTATGGAAGATAAAACTCTTGACAGTATGGAAGATAAAACTGTTGGCAGTATGGAAGATAAAACTGTTGGCAGTATGGAAGATAAAACCCTTGCCAGTATGGAAGATAAAACCCCTGGCAGAATGGAAGATAAAACCCTTGGCAGTATGGAAGATAAAATTCTTGGCAGTATGGGCGATCAAACCATTGGCAGTATGGAAGATAAAACCATTGGCAACATGGAAGATGAAACCTTTGAGAGTATGGAAGATAAAACTCTTGGCAGTATGGAAGATAAAACCTATGGCGGTATGAAAGATAAAACCTTTGGCAGTATGGAAGAAAAATATCTTGCTATTATGGAAGATAAAACTCTTGGCGGTATTGAAGATAAAACTCTTGGCGGTATTGAAGATAAAACTCTTGGTGGTATTGAAGATAAAACTCTTAGCAGTATGGAAGATAAAACCCTTGGAAGTATGGAAGATAAAACTTTTGGCACTATGGAAAATAAAACTGTTGGCAGTATGGAAGATACAACCCAAGGCAGTATGGAAGATAGAACCCATGGCAGTATCGAAGATAAAACTCTCGGCAGTATGGAAGATAAAACTCTTAGCAGTGTGGAAGATAAAACTCTTGGCAGTGTGGAAGATAAAACTCTTGGCAGTATAGAAAATAAAACTCATGGCAGTATGGAAGATAAAACCTCTAGCAGCATGAAAGATAAAATCCTTGACAGTATGGAAGATAAAACTCTTGGCAGTACGGAAGATAAAACTCTTAGCAGTACGGAAGATGAAACACTTGACAGTACGGAAGATAAAACTATTGGCAGTATGGAAAATAAAACCCTTGGCAGTATGGAAAATAAAACCCTTGGCAGTATGGAAGATAAAACTCTTGGCAGTATGGAAGATAAAACCCATGGCAGTATCGAAGATAAAACTCTCGGCAGTATGGAAGATAAAACTCTTAGCAGTATGGAAGATAAAACTCTTGGCAGTGTGGAAGATAAAACTCTTGGCAGTATGGAAGATAAAACCTCTAGCAGCATGAAAGATAAAACCCTTGACAGTATGGAAGATAAAACTCTTGGCAGTATGGAAGATAAAACCATTGGCAGTACAGAAGATAAAACCATTGGCGGTATGGAAGATGAAACCCTTGACAGTATGGAAGATAAAACCCTTGGCAGTATGGAAGATAAAACCATTGGCAGTATGGAAGAAAAATTTCTTGCCATTATGGAAGATAAAACTCTTAACGGTATTGAAGATAAAACCATTGGCAGTATGGAAGATAAAACCATTGGCAGTATGGAACATGAAACCCTTGACAGTATGGAAGATAAAACTATTGGCGGTATGAAAGATAAAACCTTTGGCAGTATGGAAGAAAAATTTCTTGCCATTATGGAAGATAAAACTCTTGGCGGTATTGAAGATAAAACTCTCGGCAGTATGGAAGATAAAACTCTTAGCAGTAAGGAAGATAAAACTCTTGGCAGTATGGAAGATGAAACACTTGGCAGTACGGAAGATAAAACTCTTAGCAGTGGGGAAAATAAAACTCTTTACCTTATGGAAAATAAAATTCTCGGCAGTATGGTAGATAAAACTTTTGGCAGTATGGAAGATAAAACCCATGGCAGTATGGAAGATAAAACTCTCGGCAATATGGAAGATAAAACTCTTAGCAGTACGGAAGATGAAACACTTGACAGTACGGAAGATAAAACTATTGGCAGTATGGAAAATAAAACCCTTGGCAGTATGGAAGATAAAACCCTTGGCAGTATGGAAGATAAAACACTTGGCAGTATGGAAGATACAACTGTTGGCAGTATGGAAGATAAAACCCTTGACAGTATTGAAGATAAAACTCTTGGCAGTATCGAAGATGAAGTCCCTTTACTTAGTAAAGACCACGAAGGCCACGATCATGCACATGATCATGACCACGCTGATCATACTTCTAAAGCTCCTCAAGAAAAAAGCAGTGAAGAAGGAACCAAATCTACTACTCCACTTGAAATTACTTCAGTTATCAGTACAGATGAGACTTCAGTGAATAGTACGAAAGTAACTTCAGTGAATAGTATGGAAGTGACTTCAGTGAAGAGTACGAAAGTGACTTCAGTGAATAGTACGGAAGTGACTTCAGTGAAGAGTACTTTTTTCTAAAAAAGTCAGTGATCCCTAAAAGGTCTCTGAAGAAATTCGTTTTTCAAGAAGCTAAAGGTTTTATTAGCAGAACGAGACTTGGTTTATTGAAATGATTGCTTTTATGATACTCTACTGATGAAAGTATTACGCTAAGCAATTTGGTTTCAAATAGGTTTCATTCATCGTTAGAGACTAAAAGACTTTACATACCATTGATATTTTCATTAAGAATCTGTTATTTATTTTGCTCTGCAAACCACTTTCTAGATCACTCTTTTATCAAGTTTTTTAGTTAGTTGTTAAACTAGCTCATTTAGTTGTTAAACTAGCTCTGTTAAACTAGCTCATTTTATTTCTTCATGATCTGTGTCAATTTTTTCCCCACCGTTTTGGTGTTTGAGTTTAATTTAGCTTAGTAGATATGTAGAACATTTTTGTGTTAGTTTTGTGTATTGATATGTATGTTTAAATTAAAGTCTGATTTTCAGTATGAGTGCTTGCATTAAATTTTTCTCATCAATATATCATTGGAAATAAAAACAAAGCTCTTATTTCGTGAAAACGTTCTTCTTTGCACATTTTTACAATTAGTGACATATTTTAACATTAAAAAAAGTGAATTAAATAAACATTAACTTTTAGGTGGTAATCACATTTTGCTTTTTATTAGACCTTTTACATAAATAATATAGAGTTAACTTTCACTAACTTTTACTGAATGGGATCTAGAACTATGGCACACAAAATAAATGGAGTTAAAATTCTGAAGTGTTACTTTTAACATTGATTTAAAGAAAAAATAAAAAACTGAGGAAATTTTGAACGGAATAATTTATATGAAAAATGAATTACCTGAAGGAGTCGGGAGTTGCCAGTAGCCATAGAGTCATCAAAATTTCTTCTTGCGCATTTAGAGTGCCAAATATTCTGGGATTTTCAAATGCAGGATCATTTACAATCTATAAAGAAAGGGGGAAAATCATTTACTAAAACTTTTTTACAATCGCAAATTTTTTCAACCTGCTTAGTGAAGTTTAATTGTTAAAAACGTAATGTACACAAAATGAACTAAGCATAATAGCAAATTACTCTTTTAGTCATTGTAATAACCCCAATGAAGAAATGCTATGAAAGTCCAGAGGCATATCTTATAGTATCTACAGGTAATATGATTTGGTAAAGATGCAGGGCCGCCGAGAGCTCAACCAGTGTTGCCAGATTGGGGGAAATTTCCCCATTTTGGGGAAATCTGGTGCTTTCTGGGGAAATTTTGGGGAAATGGGTTTTGAGGGGAATTTTTTGGGGAAAATTTTTTTTCTTGGGGGAAAACCAGGGTTTTTTTCGTATTTAGATTCGCTTCAAGAAGTAGTAGTTACATTGTTTGTATCAAACAGCGTTGGTTTAGCTTTGCTCAACTTTATGGAATTCGCATTATGTGGAATATTATGCTACGGAATTCGCATTAATGTTCTGCGTGAGTAACTAGTTGATACGTGAAACGGGTAAAAATAAGTGTGATGAAGAATGTTCTTGGATGCAAAAATAATAGTTTAAATGTACATACAGAAGCAGAGTAGTAAATGCAAGTAGAAAAATAAACATTTGGCTATTTCTTATACTTCGGTCAGGCGCTTGTATGTATGACTAGTGGCATCCGCATGGCTTTGCCCATAGCAGAAAATTTAAAGGTCTTTTGGTTCCCCTGTATATTTACAAATAATGCATGATGAATTTCTCGCCAATTGGCTTGCCCACGTTATGGTTTCACGTTATGATAGCTTGGTAGTTTACTCGTCCATCTTATGATAATTTTGCTCGGGAAATGTTCTTAAAATTGGAATAGAAAAAGAAGAAAATCGAATTTCCGAAAAATCGCTTAAAGGTGCACACCCCCATGCTACAAACAGCAGCAGCTACATGCAACAGAGAGATATCCAGACAGAGAGACTTTCAGCTTTATTATTAGTACAGATAAAGAGAGATAAAGAAGACAAAAAAAAAAAAAAAAAGCGAAAATGGGAAGAAAAAAAAAAGGTGAGGAATTTTATAAGAAAATTGGGCTATTTGGGGGAAAAACATTTTTTCAAAGAGACAAAAATATTGAAGGAAGTCGATTCATTTTCTAAAAATATTAGTTTAAAAATAATTTTTGAATTTGGGGAATTTTGGTAGAAAAGATCGCTTTTTGGTGAAAAATTGGAAGGGAATTGGGGAAATCTGGATTTGACCATCTGGCAGCACTGAGCTCAACCCGGGCCCCGGGGCAAAATAGTGACTTGCGGACCCTTCTCAAACCACTAAAAAAAAAAAAAAAAAAGAAAAAGAAAAATTAATTTGAATTTGAATTTTGACATCTTGAATTCAAATTATGTTTTTCGCCATCACGAGTGTCTGTATGTAGGCGTATGTGTTTGTGTGTGGGGGTATGTGTGTTTGTGTGCAGGGGGTATGTGTATGTGTGTAGGCATGTGTGTTTGTCTCTGTGTGCTGGCATAAGTGTGTGAGTAGTTGTGTGTATGAATGTGTGTGTGGGGGGGGGGGTATGTGTATACGTGAGTAGGCATATGTGTTTGGGTCTGTGTGCAGGCATGAGTGTGTGGGTAGTTGTGTGTATGTGTTTGTGTATGTTTTTGTGTATGTGTAGGTATCTGTATGTATGCGTGTGTATACAACTGTGTAGGTGTATGGGTGTGTATGTGTTTGTGTGTGTGTGTAGTTGTGTATGTATGCGCGTGTGTGTAGGACATGGATGCAACCTGGAGACGGCTTTCGCTACAGGAGCAGCATCGTGAGGAGCCGGTCGACGGTGATGGTGCGGAGGGTGGCGGTGGGAAAAGAAAATGATAGCACGCCAAAAACAGTCAAATGAAAGCAATAAGCAATCGTGATTGCTCAATAAAAAAAAATCCTGTTGACTGTCCTCATTTCTTATTTACATTTCGGACAATTTCAAGTGCTCGTTCTATACCGCAAAATCTACCCGGGCCGCCTCTCGGGCCGGGCCCCGGGGATTTTGCCCCTGCTGTCCCGCTCTCTCGGCGGCCCTGTGAACATGACAGTATGTCTGAACACCTCGTGGTATAAGCTTTACCCTAATGATATACAGTTGCAGAGCACATTTAATTTTTTCGGCAGTCTTCGATGATAAAACTTTTTTCCCTCGTTACACTTTGAACTGGAGCACAGGGAAATGGCAAAGTCGCATTTTCAGGTATCCTTTCCCATTGTCCCCGCCAGTGGCACGACCTTGACGGCAAATTATGTTGATTATTAACACTTTTCCCCTCACATTTCATAGAAAAAATCATGTAGAGCAACCATGATTCGTACATGAGTCATTCCATGTCAACTGACCTAACTTTTCAAATCGTCCCCACTCGACCATCTCCGATTTGGATAAAATTTTATAGAGGCGTAGAGATGCCTTTGAAACTAACCTAAGCAAATTTTCAGCTTCCTAGATCCAAATCCTGAGGATCTAGGATCTCCGAAAAATGTGATCCAAGATGGCGGATCAGCTTTTTGTGCCAAATTGCCAAGTTTACACCAATTTTACAGGAAATTTTATTACACTGGAAGTCTGAAATTTTAGGCGTTTAAAGTATGGTTAATCTTTAGTACATTCATTTTTGTGAATTTGAGCTTGTTAGATTTTGTGTAGCATGCGCGTGAACTTGTGAAAAAGCGCGATTGGAAACATTTTTCCTGGATTTTAGGTTGTCATAAAATCTGATCAAAAATAATTCAAAAGCTTGTACTGCGTGATTACATTGTAAAAATGCTTGTTTTTAATGGGTTACAGTTACAGAGCTTAAATATCTATTTTCTAGAAGATATTGTGATTCAAAGTGACTATCAAAACCGTTCAAGTAAAAAATAGCCCATTTCTTCTTCTTTTGGTGCTTAATTGCACAGGTTTGTTTTTGATGAGGACTACAATCTGAGTGTTTTGCCTCCCTTACGCATGATATATATTTTTTTATTAGACATATAAACAACACATGAAAGAATTTACATCACAAAGAAGGGAAAGTACAACCGGAGCGAGGGTGGGAGTCGAACCCACCGCCTCAAGTGTGCCAATATCAAGCGGTCACTCAGACCGCTCGGCCACTGAGGCCCCAAATAGCCCATTTTCAAAGCACTATAGCTCAAGTTTGTCACCTCGCATCTTCTTTTCGTTTATACCATTAGAAAGAACACACTTTTCCCTTTAAAAATAAGTTTTTTATTCGATGGTGTTCTTTCGAATAAGAACAAAAAAATAAACTGGAAATTATGTCAGTCGTAACGAATTGCCATGTTCAATCTCAGATTACGGGACATTTTATAAGACTGGAAGCCTGAAATTTTAGGAGCTTAAAGTATTTTTAGTTGTCAACACGATCTAGTATTCTTGGGAGTTTGAATTTATTAACTTTTGTGTAGCACGTATGCAAAATCTTGACAAAACGCAGCAGAGAAACTTTTTCCTGGGTTTTAGAATGTCATAAATTCTGAACAAAAATGATTCAAATACTCGAACTTAATAATTCTATTGTCGATATGCATGTTTTTATTTGGTTGTAGCCCATTAAAAAATTGGTGTAATAAAATTTCCTGTAAATTGGTGTAAACTTGGCAATTTGACAGAAAAAGCTGATCCGCCATCTTGGATCATTTTTCGGAGATCCTAGATGCTCAGGATTTGGATTGAGGAAGCTGAAAATTTGCATAGATTAGTTTCAAAGGCATCTCTACTCCTCTATAAAATTTCATTCAAATCGGAGATGGCCGATTGGGGACCCCTAGGTCACTTGATATGGAATGACTCACATATATGTACAGTCGGGAGCATGCACAGGGGGAGGGGGGGAGCAGGGATACCTGTTGGCCCGAGTCTCAAGGTAGCCCAATATTTTTGAAACTAGGCGTGAAATATAGGGGTAAACATTATGGAGGAGCCCCGGAAAAGTCATTTGTGACAAGCCCCAAAATTTCTGTGCAAGCCCCTGTGTACAGTCAGACTTCGATAACTCGAAGCTTATAACTCAAATATTCTTTTAACTCGAAATTTTTATTGGGCTCTAAACTCTTGAGACTGTTGTGGAAACTTTCCATAATTTGAACTACTAAAAACTAGAACGCTTTAGTCAGTCCCTTGGGACTTCGAGTTATTGAGAGTCGACTGTATACAGTGGCCGCTGCTAATATGAATCACCTTCGTTTGAAACAGTTTTAATCCTACAAAGTGGCAGCTGAATTTTGAGGTTTTTGACGATTTGATTCATTAAAGCAGGTGACCGGCATCCAATATACACTGCTCGACATTGAAAATGCAACACCAAGAAGGAGTGGTCAGAAAGTGATGAAATTTGGAAAAAAGACAGAGACCGCGAGGAATAATAAATGATCTTAATTTCAGAATGATAGGCAGAATACAGAGCGAGAACGACATCGAATCAGTAGGATGTAGGACCACCGCGGACAGCGATACACGAAGAAACACGTCTACGCATAGAGTCAATAAGGGTGTTCAGAGGGATGGCTCTCCATTCCCTTTCAACCATTTGCCACAGTTCGTCTTCTGAACGAGGCAGGGACAGAGTCTGCAAACGGCGTCCAATCACATCCCACACATGTTCGATTGGTGACAGGTCAAGAGAGTATGGTGGATAGGGAAGCATCTGTGTGCTTTGGAGAGCATGTTGGCAGATACGAGCACTGTGTGGTCGGGTGATATCCTGCTGAAAATTGCATTAGGTAGCCCTTGAAGGTAAGGGATTGCCATCGGCCGCAGCATCATGCTCCTTCATCATACCTTTTCTTTGAGAAGATCTACACAGCCACGTGTGATTCTGAAATGACTTTGGAAATCCGAATTACTTAAAGCCGAAATAGTCTTTTCAAAATAGTTTTCTACTCGATGTACGTATAAGTGCTTCTGAAAACCTTCTACAACATCAGAGTAAGTTTCCCCTTCGGATTCCGAGCTGGAAGAACTGCTGGATGAAGATTCCACTTGAGTTGAAAACTCGACAGCGAGTTTTATATAAAAATTCCCTACTTTTGGCAGCCACGTTGTTTGCAGCACTAATGACCGCGTAAGCGTTGAGACCGTCTTCTAAAAGTTTCTACCCCGGAGTCAGTCCATGACGTCATGAAAGGGAGTCACTCCGAAATAGAGCCCCTATAACTGGAGAGGCCGACGCATCCGCCATTTTGGAGCAAGCGTACAACAGGGAAAGCTACCTTTATTGGCAATCCTTCGCCAAACAGGGAACGAGAGAGTCGGAGAGCGAAGGTGAGCATTGGCGAAATTTTGGAAATAGTTGGCGTCGTTTCCAGGCTGCCAGTCACTTCGCGGGTTATTAATTACCCATTTCTTTTTTCTTTCTGCATCTGCTGGAAATCTGAAGAGCTGAAATCCTTTTTTGGAGCTGTATGCACAATTAACAGCCGAACAACCACCCATTTGACTCAATTTAACACATGCTAAAGAAATGTAAACATCAGCAGCAATGCTATCGCTACGAAGCACTGGATCAAGTTTGCTCCAAAATGGCGGATGCGTCGGCTCCTCTACTATAGGGGCTTTACTCCGAAAACGAGGAGTGACTCGGGACAGAAGTCGGAATGCACCCTTTACTTTTCGAAATGCCCTCGTAACTCAGCAGTTAAGTTTATTGATGAGCAAACCAGAAAAGTATCTCCCGCAATGTTAATATTTTCTTCCTAGTTTCACTTAATTTCACTTGTTGCATACAGATTCGTTAGAAATTCAGTTGAGTTTATACTATCTCATCCAGCAAATACAGTGAAGCATCGTTTATACGTTTTTGAAGGGACTGTATGAAAAAAGCGTACAAATGAAAAAACGTATAATAGGTAGTTACGTTTACGTATAATAGGTAGTTCATCCCTACAGAGTTAATAGGTATTAGACTCTGTAGGGATCAATTTAATAAACGTATAATTGATAAAAGCGTAAAAAAGAGAAACGTATAAACGGTGATTCACTGTATTAACGAAATAAACGGAAAATTTAATACAAATCCTTTAAATGACAGTGTTGATTTTTTTTTATCTCATGCTAAACAAAGAGTGCAAAATTTAGGTTCTCTTACGCTCTGTTTAAAAACTGTTTTAAAATTATAATTAAAGTGTTGTCAGACCTGATTTGAATTATCTTATGCGTTTATTTTTAGCTATGTGAATAAATATGTGTAATTGTAATAAATGTTTTTTTCTTTAAATTGGTCTGTTTATTTAAATCAGTTTTTTCAATTGCACACACAAGTTCTGAAACTTTCGGGACTTAATTCAATTTTAACTTATTTGTTAAATTGTATCATGCATAACTTTTATAAAGCTAAAATGCACAATATTTGTTATGAAATAATTTGTAGTTTAAATAATGATTTGTGTTTTATAGCTTTGATCAGCCTCAGAAAAAAGTTATTAACGGATATTTTCAATTTATTGAGACAGATTTCACCATTGAAATTTCTACAAATATTCTCTGAAATTTGTTTTTAAAATTCCAATTAATACTTTGCCGGAGTTTTCAATTTTATAAACAACTTATTGTGAAATGTACGCAAAAAATAAGGTTCATATGTTTAAAAAGTAAGTTTTGACCGGCAGTTGTAAGTAATTGTTACAAGATTGTTGTTGATCCGAAAATAAAATAAAATGGTTGAAATTAGAAATATGTATTTTTAAATGAATATTATTTTAATCATTTTCAATATTTGTATTAAAAGAACAAAAAAAAAAAAAAAAAAAGAGTTGTGCATCACATGACTTCCTTTTACTCTAATTTAATGTCATTTTCATATTGGTAGTTTTAATGTGATTCAATAGTTTACTCTCTAAATATCACCAACAGTAGCCAAATTAAAACCAGATTTTTTTAAAAAAATTTAAAAAATCGCCTAATTTATCGCCAAATTGGCGACAAAACTTGGCGACCAAAAGACTGGCGGTATATCGCCAAGTGTCCGCCAAATTATAACACCACTTGAGTTTACATCGAAATTAACAACGATTTCCCCTCAAAAAGGGGCAAAAGACCCCCTTTGGAGAATCCGAATACAACCAAAAAGGAAGGTGCACAACTAGACCCCACTAAGAGTTTACGTACCAAATTTCAACTTTCTAGGACATTCCGTTCTTGAGTTATGCGACATACATACACACTTACGCACATACATACGTACATACAGACGTCACGAGAAAACTCGTTGTAATTAACTCGGGGATCGTCAAAATGGATATTTCGGGTGTCTGTACGTTCCTAGGCACATATCCATGTGTGGTCGGGTTGAAAAAAAACTCAACATTCATTCGGGGGTGAGCAAAATGGAAATTAAGGCCGATTTTTGAGTGAAAATGTTTTCGCGAATACAATACTACCTTTTTTGTAAAAGTAAGTAAAAAGAAAAAAAAAAGAAAAGACTTTACAATATATATCAACGGATTAGATTTTGAAAAAGGGAAAAAATTAGCTTTATGTATTGAAATTTTCTTAAAATAGCACTGGAATTTGTCAGAAAGTTCCATTTGCACTTCGCGATCCGATTGCCTTCTGCAGTGACGTCACGTTACCAGTGTGTTGGCTTTCCTAGTCAAAAAGGCAGTGACTTGACCTACCCTCATCAAGTTTCCAAAAACTTTTGACATAGATGAAGAGTTCTGTTCGATCCGGTGATGGTGCTGCTATCTATCGGTATAAAAAATAATGGAGGCAAGGCACTTAGTATGCAGTCCTCGACATAAATACAGTTGTAGTCAGTTGTAACTCTGAAAAGGAATGAAGAGTTATAACTAAAACGTGGAATTAAGAATTTCTACCTCTTTCACGTGAATTAATCAGGGTTGCCAGAGGTTTAAAGGTGCTAAAAAATGAGTCATTTACCCTCATCCAGTTTCCGAAAATTGTTATGATAAATTTTGAAGAGTAAAAGATGGAATTAAAACGCTTAAGTATGGTTGCCTACCTTTTTCGGATCCCTAATCAGGGTTGTCAGGGGCTAAAAGGTGCGCAAAGAGGGAGATAATTTACCCCTCGGAGTTTCCGGAAATTGTTGTCATAGATGAAGATAAAAACTGTAAATAAAACGCTAAAGTAAGGTTGTCTACCTTTTTCAGGTCCCTAATCAGGGTTGACAGAGGCTAAAAAGGGCCCAAAAATGAGTCATTTACCCTCATTGAGTTACCAAAAATTGTTATCTATATATATAAAAATGAATGTTTGTCTGTATGTCATCCATGAACTCAAAAACTACCCGGCAGATTTGGCTGAAACTTTCACCGTTTGTTATTTTTGGTACTGGGAATGTTTATAGACCAGTTGGAAAAAAATCCGATCGATAGTTCCTTTTTTATTCCAATTTAAGTCCCAATCCATTGGATAAATACGAATAAAATTGCAGAAATGAATTCGCGTGAAAGATCTCATTGATAAGAAGCCATTTTTCTTGAGTTTGAACAAATAAATTCTTTCTTTATTGTTTTATGGCTTTTCATGCAACGGGGGGATTTAAAACTTTTTCTATTTGATATTTTTAGCGATGGATTGATCTTGCAAACTGCGTGAGTACAAAATTTGAGTAGAGTCACGGCTTCACTTGATACCTGGACCGATTCTTATGAAAATGGCTATATATATGTATTTTTCCAAGGAGAAAGTGCATAATAGGCTC
The DNA here is from genome assembly GCF_026930045.1 of Uloborus diversus. Classification (NCBI taxonomy): domain Eukaryota; kingdom Metazoa; phylum Arthropoda; class Arachnida; order Araneae; family Uloboridae; genus Uloborus; species Uloborus diversus. The sequence goes on along the minus strand of NW_026558318.1, from coordinate 133,103 downwards.
ATTGAAGCCACTCGCCACCAGGTGGCACTGCAGAGTAGCAACTTCCGCCCCGTTCAACCGATTGTCATGAAAATCAGTATAATGATGTATTTTTTTGTTGGCATAGCAACGCGCGTCGGGTACAGCTAGTCATAAATAAAGAATAAATGTTGCAAAAGAAACCTTAAGTAAGGTTGCCCACTAGGGTGCGTCTTATAATGCACTTTTTGAAAAATTTTGGAATTTCTTATGGGGCACCCCTTTAATTGCTTCCTTTTGAGGAAAAAACACCCACTTAATAGTTTCAGAGAATTCGAACAAAATTTAGAGGTTGCTACCAGCGATTAAAATTACCTTCATTGTGAAAAATTAGAGTAAAAATATATTCCAAATTTTCTATTACTATTTGACATCAACATGAAATTGGGTTAGTCAAGGTAGAAACATAACCCAAATGCCAATTTCCTATACATACAAAAAAAAATAATAAGCATTGCATGGTTGCTATGCTGTGTAATAATGTCAAACAAAAGCCATGCCTAAGTTCCACTACACCTTTCACATCATTGGTTTACAATTTCAGTCTTTTACACCCACCAATATTGTATTTTTTCCCCTTTGTTTCTAGTAATGTACAAGCCTTTTTCTGATTGCTACTCATCATCCAAACTATTTGATGATATCTCTTCAAAAAACTTGATGAAAAAACCTTTATGGTGAAAATTTTGAATTTTAGTAATTAAATCCTCCATTTCTTTTCCTTTGGTTTTAGTTCTGCAACATCTGCTGTTCAGTGTTTCATTGGAGAAGTTGTTTTTTTAGGTTTCTTTAAGAAAGAGACCAATTTGGAGTTAGTGTCTCTTCAGAAGTGACACGTAGATGTCAAATAAAATTACTTGAAGCAACAAATTCCTTCTTGTAAGTGAAAATGCTTCTCAACAACAAAAGACCGAATCTAGATAAACTTTATTGCAAATTCTTGTTCTTCAGAATCAGTCAAAGTGTATTCAGTTACAACAGAGGCTTAAAAAAAATACTTTCACTACAATTGATTCAGATTCTTCATGATTTTCTTTCTCTCAAAATTTCTTCTTTTCATGCAAGTTCTGTTGCTTTTTTAAATAGAGATTTATTTGTTACAAATTTCGCCTTGTCCTCCTAGTTTTCTTTCATTTAGAAATAATATCTCGCTTGGAAGTGAAATCTTGCGTGAAGTATCATCAACAGGAGCAAGGTCAAGCAAATAATCTAATGATGGATTCCAATAATTTTGTTTTTGATTATTGAAATAGAACTCTTTTAATTTTCTTTTTGAGTTCTTAACTGACAACTTGTGTTTCTTTGAGTTGCTAACCAACAGTTAGTTAAGAGGTTGAGAGTTGATTGTAGCTACAGTTAATTAACATGATTTAATAAAATATGAAATAATTTCAAAGTCAGTAACAATCAAATTTATTAATAATTAAAATTAATAAAAAAAAGATAACATAAATAAATATTTTAATAATCGATGCAAAAAAAAAAAAAAAATAGATTTCGAATTTTGCAGCAATGGTAGCAACCTCTAAATTTTATTCAATTTTTGTTTTTAAGATATGTGAATTTTTTTTTCATCCAATGGAACAAAATGAGAGGGTGCCTCATGAAAAAATAACATCTTCAAAAATAAGACACACCCTATTGCCCACCTATTGCGTATGAACTAAGCAATGTTTGCCAGGGTAGGCAACCTTAATTTAACGTCTTTACAGCTTTTACTCTTCATTTATGACAACAATTTTTGGAAACTCGATGAGGGTAACTCACTCATTTTTGAGCACCTTTTAGCCACTGCCAACCCTGATTAGTTCACACGCAATACGTAGGCAACCTTACTTAAACGTTTCGTTTACAACTTTTATTCTTTACTAGCTGCGTCGCCCGGCTTTGCACGGGCTATCTCGAAAATAATAGTTATGCCAAGTGAAGCTTGTTCAACAATCAGGCTTAAACAAAAAAAATCAGTCAATTTTTTCGGCAGATTGCGGAAAAATAACCGAAAAGGAAACATTTTAAATCCCCCGATTACAGGAAAAGCTTCAAAACAAAAGGCAGGATTTTATTTGTTAATATTCGAGAAAAAAATGGCAACAGATCTTTCTTCTCAATGATTTTCTTCAAGCTACAAATTTAAGTAAAATAACTAGCTGCGTGCCCGGCGTTGCACGGGCTACTTAAGAAATGAAAGAGATGTCCAATTGATGTTTTTGCATTACTCTGACGTCAGTTTCTAAAGCGCTAAGGAATAAATAAATACGTGTGATGCAAGGTTTGCAAAACCCCAGTAGAGCATATTTTGGCAAAATTCTCTTCAACGTTAATCATAGTTATCAATGATACAAGTTATGAGTATTTTCAATTATTACAAAAAATGAAAATATATGCATTATCAACTATAATCTGCGCTCACGTTAAAATGAATTACATCTGATAGACTATATCTGAACTATTTATGTACAAATTACAATCAGCTTTTTACATAAAATGACACACATTTTGGTTGATTACGTGAAACTAAAGCATCAAGACTAAATAAATACCAATAATTTAATACCAAGTCATCAGATTCCAAATTAGCTTTAGTTAAAATCCTTTAAAACAATCTTTTTTGTTCAACTCTGTTTCCCTTAAAGAAATCAAAACAATCTTAATTTAACATGTTCTTTTAACGATAGAAACTGTATTTCAAAAATAGAAACAGGAAGGAAAAAGAGAGTTATTGCAATTCGAAAACTCACCCGGGACGGGAAAATGGCCAACAAAATAAACGTAATTAGTCGCACATCCTAAATGTACCAAAATATGAGGCTGGTGAATGATAAACTTACACTACGATCAATAAACATAGCTAAAAAAACAACTTTCATATGAGAAGAGTTAAGAACGTTGAATTTAAAAAATAAAAAAAAGACAGACGATAAAATAAAAGCTATGTCGGAATAGAGTAACCAATTTTAAACTAATTTAAAATGAAATTCTAGATAGAAACGTTGTTTTAAGATTTGGACAGCAGCCAAAAAAACCTCTTTGTAAAGAATTATTAGAATTTTACTTGCTCACCCAAATGCAAAATGGCAACAGGAAAGAAATAAAAATTCCTGAATAACGTTATGTTAATTAACGTTTTAATTAATATCTTCGCTAATTAAAGTCGCAGAATTACGAAATTGGTCCTATTGTTTTCTTTGGAAAATTTCGAATTGATCGGTATCTCGATTGACTCTCAATTCGTAGCGGTTCTCGAGAAGATCGATCTTCAGACAGACAGACAGACAGACAGACAGACGGACGCGAACAGATTTTAATATTATAGTGGATTTATGATAACAATTTTTGGAAACTCAATGAAGGTAAATTACTCACTTTTGGGCACTCTTAAGCCTCTGGCAACCCTGATTAGGAACCTGAAAAAAGTAGACAACCTTACTTTAGCGTTTTATTTACAGCTTTTACTGTTACTTATGACAACAATTTCCGGAAACTCGGTGAGGGGTAAATTATTTCCCTTATTGGGGCACATTTTAGGCCCTGACAACCTTGTTTAGGGGACCGAAAAATCTTCATTTATGATAACAATTTTCGGAAACTCGATGAGGGTATTAATTTTTAAGCATTTTTCTACCCTGGCAACTCTGATTAGTTCACGAGAAAGAGGTAGAGATTCTTACTTTTGCGTTTAATTTACAACTTTTCCTCCTCATCTATGGTAACAATTTTTCAGCGGTTGGAGTATGGCTTTGTTTTTTTCTTCGTTAAATTCAAGAATATGAATGTTATGGAAACGCTTCTTTGAGATTGGCAAAATGCCTTTCAGTTGCCGGAAGAAACGTTTGATAACATTTCCTTGTGTGGCGAAAAAAATCGTGATAAAATTCACGCAGAAAATGAAAGAATGGTCTGTTATCGTAACGTTTCGCTCAACACAAATTTTAATTACTTAAAAATTATGTGATTACAACTTTAAAAATCTCTTATTTCTTAGCATAAATCATATTAATTGTGGTTTTAATAACTTTCACTAATCAGTGATTCATTGCTTTCAATTTCTTGCAAACTGTTTTTGGCTGATCATAGTTTATTAACCCCTTCAATCAGAATTATGAAATATTGGACAAAAAATGTTGATATTTGGTACACAGTGTACTGTGGTAAAGGGTATCTTATACACAAAATTTTGAGTTTGTAGGAGAAAAATTAAAAGAGTTATGGCACGTCCAATATTCCGGGCCTATATTTCTGAAATCAATATTTCATATACAAAAACAACAAAATACCGAACAAACTTCATTATAAAATGTTCTACTAACGATTGTAAAACATAATATAAGCGTTTGAAACGATTCATTAAAGATTATATATTTTTGAAAAAATTAGGAAAAAAAACTCTCTTTTCAGATGCAAATCCATGGTTGGAAAAATGAGCCACTCTCTATCTCTCAATCCTTATATGTCAGTGTTGTCAATCCCAAAACGAAATATTATTTCACAGATTATAATAAATAGAATGTAAAGAGTCAACTACAAAAAAAAAATCAACTAATCAAATCAATTATTAAATGATTAGCAGCTGTTTAAAGTGTATGTCCGGTATACCGGACACCAGGTCTGAAGGGGTTAAGTAAAATAGGTAAATAAAAATAAGAAAATAAAAATTTCAGCTTCACACTTAGCTTCAATGTAACTGTCCTCTTTCTTTCTTTTTTTTTTTTTTGAAACATAGTTTTTGGATTTAAAAAAAAACCTGTTAAATTAAATTACTCTATTCGAAAAATATCTTTGATTTCAAAAAGAAACAAAGTCACAACCCTTTTTGAAAATGACAAACTTGTTGAAGCTTTAAAAAATTCATTTTTCATAGTCAACATTTGTTACACTGATAGCTCGTATTGTTAATGTTTTTTGGTTATCCTTGCACACTAGGGTGGATCGAAAAAAAATGTTTTCGGAATTTCAAATCGACCAGGGGTGAGAAAAGTTGTCCTCAAGGACTAAACAATTACATGTGAAATTTCAAGTTGGTAAGATAATATCTTCATGCGCCGCAAGACAGTCAAAAATCGCAAATTGAGCCTAAAAATGATTTTTTTCTTCTTTACAAAAACATTGAATTTTAATAACTTTTCAAATAGGTCAGGGTGAAAAAAGGTACCCAATGAGGTGAAATACTATGATGTAAAATAACATCACAATCTGATGAAATTTTCATGTACCACTTGGCAGTCGAAATTTGAAAATCGAGCCCTAAAATAGTCTTTTTATTACGAATAAAAAAAAACTTAACTTTTTAGATCAACCACGGATAGAAAAGTTGCTCCATACAATAAAAATAATTCATATTTTTCAAAGAAAGCAATTACGTGATTCACTATTCACCAATCGCGCTTTCATTACAGTAAGATATATTAAGTCAGAAAAAAGTGATACTGAAAAACAATATTTTTTGCTCAATTAAAACAACATAAAACGAGCTGATGTGTGCATCACATGACTTCCTTTTACTCCAATTTAATGTCATTTCTCCATTATTGGCATTTTTAATGTGATTCAATAGTTTACTCTCTAAATATCACCAACAGTGGCCAAATTAAAACCAGATTTTTAAAAAAAAATTGCCAAATTTGTCGCCAAGTCGGGACAAAACTTGGCGACCAAAAGACTGGCGATATATCGCCAAGTGTCCGCCAAATTATAACACCACTTGAGTTTGCATCGAAATTAACAATGAATTCCAGCCAAAAAGGTGAAAAAGACCCCTTTAAAAACACCCGAATGCAACCAAAAATAGAGGTACACAACTAGACCTCACTAGAAGTCTACGTATCAAATTTCAACTTTCTAGAACATACCGTTCTTGAGTTATGCGACATACATACACACATACGCACATACATACGTACATACAGACATCACGAGAAAACTCGTTGTAATTAACTCGGAAAACGTCAAAATGGATATTTCGGGCGTCTATACGTTCTTAGGTACATATGTACGTGTGGTCGGGTCGAAAAAAAAAAAACTCAACATTCATTTGGGGGTGAGCAAAATGGAAATTAAGGCCGATTTTTGAGTGAAACGTTTTTCGCGAATACAATACTTCCTTTTTTGTAAAAGGAAGTAAAAAGGGAATTAACCATCCAACATTAGAACAAAAGCAAAAATCTTTGATGGAACAAAATCTTCAAAAAGAAAGATTAAATACAGTCTTAATATTCATGTTCCTGTCTATAGTTCTAAAGTTCGAGTATAAATCATCACTATCTTCATTTTTTAACTCTTAAATAGTGTTACTGTATCTACTGTACAGTACTGTTATAGTGCAGCATTTTAGTATTACTACGTGCTACGCGTACCGTATTTTACCTCCAACTGGTCATTCATTTCGTGCATCTTAAAGTAATTCGTGTTGAATAAAACAACTTTTATACTTTAAATACAATAAAAGTTCAGTTCCTTAGGCAAGAAACTGTAGTGTATCGTTAGGGAATGCTTTAGAGCTGTTTGATAGGTGTTTCTAAGTGTCTAAAAGTATTTGGTATGCTTTAAAAAATTGGTATGCATATATTTTTCCACAACGCGAAATTTCGACTTACGCGAGTTGTCTTGGAACGCATCCCTCGCGTAAGTCGGGACTCAACTGTATTTGTATTGTACTTATCTAAAATTCGAAATAAAGAATTATTCAGATCAAAGAAACTGATTGAAATGAGATTGAATCAAAATTTGCGCTTACCTGAATTTATTTCCGTTTGAGACATTCTGTACCGGCCTGGAAAGGAAGCATTTAGCACATAGAATGGACTTCGAGAATGATTACACGAATTTAGTTTCTTTTCGAGTTTAATGAGGATTTAAGGCTACATGATTCGATTTAAATCAAGACCAAGCGGTCTCAGCGTGCTTACACAGACATCAGAAAACACATGACTCTTGCAGATATTTTTTACCATTTTATTAAAATACTGTTTCGGACAAAACATTGATAGAGGGCGCTGAAGTCAACTAACGCGTAAGAGAGACTATAAACTTTTAGTCATGTGTTTTTCTGATGTCTGTGTAAGCACGCTGAGACCGATTGGTCTTGATTTAAATCGAATCATGTAGCCTTAAATCTTCATTAAACTCGAAAAGAAACTAAATTCGTGTAATCATTCTCGAAGTCCACTCTATGTGCCAAATGCTTCCTTTCCAGGCCGGTACAGACTGTCTCAAACGGGAATAAATTCAGGTAAGCGCAAATTTTGATTCAATCTCATTTCAATCAGTTTCTTTGATCTGAATAATTCTTTATTTCGAATTTTACATAATTGCAATACAAATACTCAAGAGCCTCAAGCACAGTTCAAATGATCTATATGCCGCAGGTTTTCAAGCCCAGCTCTTAGGGTATAGTTCGAAGTTTAATCTCGTGGATTTTTAACGGTTGAAAATCATTTATGCTTTGAAATTGTCTGAGTAACGGCCCATTACACCATTTCATGCCAGATGTAAGGGACTGATTTACGGCAGGGCATTCGGGGCCCGGGGCACCAAAGGAAAGAGGGCACCAAATTTCTGTCATCAACTTTTTTTTTTAGGGACCAGTGTTCAGTGCCTCTAACTAAATGAAACAAAAAAAATTATCATTTGACAATTTTTTTTATTAAATCAAAGTATATTAGCCAATTGTTGTGGAAAATGATCATTTTCATTATTGAAGAGTCCTTTTAATTAAGTGTTCTTTGCGTACTCTCATTTCTGATGGTAAATTATCTTTATTAGCTCTGTTATCGATAGAAGGAAGTTTGACCTAAAACTTGATTATCAGGATATTAAAGATGAATTTACTACAAGAAAACAAAGGAGAAAATATATAAAGAATCATTGATGCGCAGAAAGCACATTATGATTTACCCTTACCATTTCTATCATAGTTTTTTCATCTGCGTCTGTAAAAAAATTTCTAACATGAAAACCATAAAATTATTTTAGATTTATATTAAATGATTTCTCTGCAAAACATTTTAATTAACTTTTTTCGTATGAAATCGATATTTTAAAGTTTTCTTTCTATCAAAATAATGTCCAACCCTAACCTTCATATTTTTTGTGTGTGGGGGGGGGGGGACTATCTGTCAGTGCATGTGGCACCCAGGTGAGTAAATAGGTCCCTGCCAGGTGTTAATGTTTCTACGAGTGAGGGAATGTCAGACTATCGAACATTTGGCTCATTATCTCGAAAATTATTTGGCAAGTAAATTTCTAAGTCTAAGAATGAGAATCTCAAATTTTAGTAAACAGCACATGATCAGTTTGACGTAAACTGAGGTGTTATATGAGTTTCTAGAAACAAGTGAGCTTTGGAATTCTATTAATCGATTGACATACTTAACCCGAGATTGCTCGCGCAGGGTATGACATACCCACCTCTTCGCTTTCAATCAAATTTCTCCCCACCTTTTTTACTTCCTTTTACAAAAAAGGAAGTATTGCATTCGCGAAAAAAATTTCACTCAATAATCGGCCTTCATTTCCATTTTTCTCACCCCCGAATGAATGTTGAGTTTTTTTTTCGACCCTACCACACGTCGATATGTGCCTAGGAACCTACAGACACTCGAAATATCCATTTTGAAAACCCCCGAGTTAATTACAACGAATTTTCTCGTGACGTCTGTATGTACGTATGTTTGTGTGTATGTGTGTATGTATCTCGCATAACTCAAAAACTGTATGTCCTAGAAAGTTGAAATTTGGTTCGTAGACTCCTAGTGGGACCTAGTTGTACACCTTCAATTTTGGTTACATTCGGATGTTCTTAAGGGGGTCTTTTGCCTCTTTTTGGGAGGAAATCATTATTAATTTCGATGTAAACTCAAGTGGTGTTACAATTTGTCGGACACTTGGCGATACAACGCCAGTCTTTTGGTCGCCAAGTTTTGTCGCTAACTTGGCGACAAATTTTGCGATTTTTTTTTTTTTTTTTAACTTGGTTTTAATATGGCCACTGTTGGTGATATTTAGAGAGTAAACAATTGAATCACATTAAAATTGCCAATAATGAGGAAATGACATTAAATTGGAGTAAAAGGAAGTCATGTGATGCACACATCAGCTCGTTTTTTGGAAGTGGACGATTCCTTGAGTAGCCCACCCATAGGTCATAACCTTGAAGGGGTAGAAACGGTGGGGACATTCTAAAATTAGTTTTTTCGGAATTGACTTCTACGGATGTATCATACCCTGCGCGAGTATTTCTGCTGTTCTGAACTAAAGCATACGCAATGCTTCCAAGAGACTTAAAATTAAAACTAGGATCAAGTGAAGACATTGCATCCCCTGCTAAAAAAGCGAAGTCAACGTACAAAAGCTGTACTGAAAACCCCCATATAAAAGACAAAAACCAAATTTGTGTTTGAAAAATGTGACAAAAACGTTTGCATGGACCCTATGGCATGCATTTGCAAAAAAATGTAGAAATTGAATGCAAGTCTTTTGAGAAAGTATTTTATAATTACTCTTTTCTCCTATTTGCATTGTCAACCTTTTTCAAAAAAAATTAAACTCGAAAATACTAAAAAACCTCCTCAGGTATGAGATACCCTGCGCGAGCACTCCCGTTCGTTTCGGTAGCGCGAGCAATCTCGGGTTTAAAAGAGAATTCAAAAAAGGTTATCGATCCTGTCAGGAACAGTTTCTTCGCACAACAGGATAATATTTCACTCTCAATGATTTGAGATGAAAGTTACCACTTACGGCAGGTGGCCCTAAGGAGAATAACCGGAAGCAAGAAAACTAACGAAATCCTTAGAGTCTGCGAGAAAATTCGTTACTCCGGCCCTCAACTTTGATGCAATGACTGCACAAACCTTGGCAACTTACAAGAAATTGAAAAATATGAGCCACCTATTAAAAAAGAATGCAGATTCTGAAATTTTAAGTGCAATATCGGAGCAGGAATGCAGGCTTAATATTTCCATTTCTAACTTTCCACGTCATACTCAAGCAGAGCGATACGTTAAGGGTACCTCAAAAATGATGAAACGATCAAAAATATTTTTATTGCTTATTTCAAAACTAAAAACTATTCTGAACACAGGGGAAAAGTTTCATTGCTTTAGTTCAAATATTTAAAAAGTTATGAGTGGTTTTAGGCCATGTTCGCTATGTGTTCTTATGCAAAAGAAAAACTTTAAGCTGCTTTTTCTCGATGATGGGTTTTTGTGTTTTCATGTCATTAGAATCCTTTAGGATTTTTTTCTATTAAAGATACAGCTTTAAAGTAATACTTTTTGCAATTGGGATAACATAATCGAGAAAACTGTGCATTGGATAAGCATTTTATAAATGACTCAAAGGTTTAGAGCATGTTAAACCCTTAAAAACCAATTTTTTTAAAAAACAACTTTGATTTTTAACATAATTAATCACAGAAAATTTTCGAATAAACTCATAAGCAAATGAATGCACAGATTTTTAGAGATGATTATCGTGATCGTTTAGCGAAATAAATTTTTTAATTAGTGCAAAAATAAAAAAGCCTTAGGGATTTTAAAAAATTGAAATTTTCCTTAATTTTTTGAATTTTCAAAAAAAGTAGGCAATATTTTTAAATTTTGAAAATAAATTACTGATTACAAAATAAGTATGCATGTTATGGTTTCAAAGAAATATTAAGTTTACTTAAATTTAAAAAAAACTGTTTGAAAGGTACTGTGACCCCTTAAAATAGTAACAGAATCATCAAGTAAATTCCGCAGGAAAGAATAATGACATGGCTTCATTTTAGCCACGATTCAGTCACGAGAAAGTATGAATACTTTCCATATGAACTCCGAGTTCTCTATTTAATTTATCCAAAGATGTTCTGCTTCAGTCTGAAGATATCTCCCACTCTCTTCCCTTTTTTAAAATTTTATTTTATCTCACTGTACAGTGGTTTATTTATAAAATGTTCTTTACTGAAATAATGCAAATATATATATATATATATATATATATATATATATATATATATATATATATGTATGTATGTATGTAATATGAAAAATCCTTTGCTAGGCCTTTTCCATATAAAGTTCTGTTCACTTATATGTCAGCGCGTATGAGTCACAGACATTATTTATTACACACTTAAATGCTTCTCATACCATATATGGCTATGTTCTGGGCTCAGATGAGATTCCCCTTAAAGTACCTACCAGACACTTTTTTTCCCTCCAGACTTAAGCCAGCCTCTGTCTGCGGTGCAAAGCCCAATAATATTTCGTTATTGCAATCTGCTCCTCCTATACAGATCACGTGAGATCACATGATCAAGGGATAATTATCTGTAATCTTTTAATGATATTCCCTATATAAAAATCGTGGCACAACTAAACAAGTTAGTTAGAAGAGAAGTTCCTGCTGTTATATTCCATGTAAAAATAAAGATATGATTTGTGAATGTAGCTTTGTCCTCTTCCTACGTGGTGGATTATCACACGGCACAACACTGCAACAAGATTCGTAATAAGAACCGAGCGTCGGCTCTTACACACACACACACACATATATATATATATATATATATATATATATATATATATATATATATATATATATATATATATATATATATTTATATTTTTTTAAAGCTCTTACCTGTACTTGAATCTAATTATAACATGTTACAACGCTTATGTGTATATTTTCGAATGTGATATGCCCTTCATCAAAAGTTTGCATATGTCTACAAAAAAAAAAAAATAATAATAATAATAATAATAATAATTATAATTTGATTTTTGACCTCCTGAATTCAAATTATGTTTTTCGCAATCACGAGTGTGTGTGTTTACGTGTGTGGGGGGGGAGGTATGTGTGTTTGTGTGTAGGGGGTATGTGTATGTGTGTGTAGGCATGTGTGTTTATGTCTGTGTGCAGGTATAAGTGTGCGGGTAGTTGTGTGCATGAGTGTTTGTGTGTGGGGGGGGGAATGTGTATGTGTGGGGGGGGGGGAATGGATTTTCAGTGTTTTAATAAGGACACTGGAGCTATGACTAAGCCAATCATGGCCTCATTGGGCAACGGAGGATCCCCTTCATTGGGAACCTACTATACAAGGGCTATCAAATCCCCCCCCCCCAAAAAAAGTGACGGTACATATCTATATTTTCTTTTTTATTAGCTAACTGAATGAATTAAGCTTTCTAGAACAATTAACAACTTTTTTTAATACTGGCAAAGTACAGTGAACCATGGAGAAACAAAATTCACTGTAAAATAAGATCAGGCAATTTTGTCAAAGCACTTTTGCAATAACGGTTGCCACACTTTTTGTTTGCTGATGGCTAACAGCTTATTGATAACGCTTTATCATAAGTTAGGAATTGGCTTTGTAATAACGATAAAATCACGATCTAGCAAATTTTTGCTATCCTACATAGAACGAGCTGATGTGTGCATCACATGACTTCCTTTTACTCCAATTTAATGTCATTTTTTCATTATTGGCAGTTTTAATATGGTTCAATAGTTTAATCTCTAAATATCACCAACAGTGGCCAAATTAAAATCAGATTTAAAAAAAAAAATTAAAAAAAAAATCGCCAAATTCGTCGCCATGTTGGCGACAAAACTTGACGACCAAAAGACTGTCGATATATCGCCAAGTGTCCGACAAATTATAACACCACTTGAGTTTACATCGAAATTAACAATGATTTTCCCCCAAAAAGTGGCAAAAGATTCCCTCTGGAGCATTTGAATGCAACCAAAAAGGAAGGTGCACAACTAGACCCCACTAGGAGTCTACGTACCAAATTTTAACTTTCTAGGACATTCCGTTCTTCAGTTATGCGAGATACATACACACATACGCGCCTACATACGTACATACAGACGTCACGAGAAAACTCGTTGTAATTAACTCAGGGATCGTCAAAATGGATATTTCGGGTGTCTGTACGTTCCTAGGCACATATCCACGTGTGGTCGGGTCGAAAAAAAAACTCAACATTCATTTGGGGGTGAGCAAAATGGAAATGAAGGCCGATTTTTGGGTGAAAATTTTTTCGCGAATACAATACTTCCTTTTTGGTAAAAGGAGGTAAAAATGGGTGATTGGTCTTATTTGACGCACCATCTTAGTTCTCTATTATTGCCATAAAACTATATAACAGCCAGGGAAACTCCGAACTAAACTTTTGGGGGGGGGAGGGGGGGAATTTCTCAATTTACTGAATAAATTCCGAATTTCACCCGATGATAAAATATAGGCTTGCACACATACATAAACATAATTAGAAAAGTCATGAGGCCTAAAAAAGGTATAGTGTCTCCGAATTTGCCAATTAAGGATATTTTTGGGAGGTCAGAGAACCTCCCGTCACTTCCCACCCTGATAACAGCCAGGGCTGTCGCTAGGTCAAAAAACTGGGGGGGGGGGGGGGTGTACGCATTTGCCGGTCCCTTAATTGTTTCAAACGCATGTTCCAATGTGCAGAGAGAGAGAGAGATTTAGCTTCTGATTTAGCAGGGATAGTCATATTACTAAGACTTACTTACTAGTACTAGCAATATAAATTTAATTGTAAAGATAATGTTCAGTCAGAAATAGATGTCGGAGGGCTACTTCCTGGCATTTTTTCGAAAATGAAGATATAAAACAGTTTTAAGCTAGGTTTTAAACTTGGGGAGGAAAGAGAGAGGAGGTCCAGAGAATCTCCCGTAACATTTACCCAAATTTAGGTTCCCAAAACACACTCGTACGTTGTATATTTGATTATATTCAAGAGAGGGGGTCCAATAGCTCCCCCCCCCGGAAATTTTTCAAGATTGTTGTTTGAAAAACACTGTTTTAGACGATCTATGGTGATGTTAAGGGAGGAAGCGACTCGGAAGGTCATCCCCGATAATATTTCAAATTTTAAACTCCAAGCACGCAATTGTGAATTGTTTTTGATTGTGACAGGTAAAGGGGGTCCGGGGGCTTTCCCCCGGGCAAAATTTGAAAATAGTAGTTCGAAAGATGCAGTTTTAGACGATTTATGGCGATATTAAGGGGAAGAGATGTGCGGGCGCCATCCCCCAGAAATGTTTTGAAATTGAAGCCTTAAAAACGCAAGTGTGGGCTTTTTTGTTAAAATTGAGTGAACCGGTAGCTTCTTGAAATTAAAGCTCCGAAAACGTAATTTAAACCATCCTTTGATAAAAGGGAGGGGGGGGGGGAGTTTTGAAGGGGCTCGCTCACAGAAATGTTTCGTAGTTGATGCACTAAAAGCGAGATTTAAGACGTTTTTCGATGATGTTGGCGAGAGAGAGCCGGGCATTCTCTCGAAAAAAATTTGATCTGTAGAAAACGCAGTTTTAGAAGATTTTTGGTAAGGTTTATGTGTAGAGTGGAGAGATTGGGAATCCTCCCCTGGCAAATTTTCAAAATTGAAATTCAATTAGCGCAATCGTAAGCGCTTTTCAATATTGTTAGAGGAATAGGGGGTTTGGGAGATCTCCCGCGAAATTTTTTCTGAATTGAAGCCTTAACAATGAATTTTTTAAGGATCTAAGGTAATATTAGGAGAAGGACCTCAGGGAGACTCATGGAGTTTTAAAGTCCGATTGACGGAATTTATTTAACCGTGAATGATTAATTGAGAGGGCGTTTTTTGTGGGCTACGTTGGGAGCACGCGCATGGTGTTTTAGAAATTGCAGTCCTAAATACCCAAGTGTAGGACATCTTTAATGACGTCAGGGCAAGGGTTGAGAACGTTTTATCGGAATTTTTTCGAAACCTAAGTTTTAAAAACTCACTTCCAGGCCAGCTTTCGGGACGTAAAAAGAAGAGTTTGAAGTTCCCCACTCTTTCCCTCAGTTTGGCTACGTCCTTATCATCATTTTAAGATTTCAAATGTTAATAAACATATTGTTCACTGTTAAAACTACAGGTTGCATTCGGCACCTTTCAGGGGTGAAACGCTTGTTCACCAGCGGCACCTAATACGGAGCCGAAATTGCACCTCTAACTAGGGTGAAAAACAGGCACCTTTTAAAAAATAGGCAGCCGGGGTGAAAAAAATGAACCTTCGGAGAGAGAAATGGCACCCTTACTGTAGATCCTCTCCCCCCTCCCCCGTATTGTGTGCGTTTTTGAATACAGTTGTGTATTTTTCTTTTTTTAATAGTTTTGTTTTGATTCATGATAGTTTACGTTTTGCACACTTTTCACATTGCATGAATTCAGTACTGGAAATGATTAAAACTTGTAATTACAGCATTTGACCATATTTCAGAGTTTTCAACATAGTTAAGAAGTGCTCATTGCTTTAATTCATCTGATCGTTCTCTACATCAGTGTTTCTCAACCTTTTTGACCCACGGGTCGGTAAAAACAAATGAAAAACATTGCGAACCTGTGAAATTTTTATCCTTTTCTTAAAAATAAATAAAATAAATAATAATAATTATAATAACTCTCGGGGCGGTAAAAAACTTGTAAAAAAAATTCTGCGTACTGATGAGTTTTTTTTTTTTTACAAAGTAATATTAAAAATGAATAAAACAATAAATATCTACAGACTTTATTTGGTATCAAAGAGTTGTCACAAATATATTTAAAGTTAAAGACGAGTAATTATTTAATCATAGTTAAGTTAATGATCATTTGTGAGAAATAACCGCACCGAAAGTAAAGTGTAGATGTACTTATGAATTATTTACAAGAACAGCCAAAAATATTATGGGATATTAAAGTTACGGAAACACAAAATCGTTTCTCAAACGTTCAAAATTTCAATCAAAATAACAATAAAATAAAATGCGCATAAAATTTTTCGACAGTTAAAAATTTAAAGAAATTCCTAACACTATCGAATAACCGCTAACAGGAAATGATTCAAACACTTGAACGAAAAAGCAAAAGAAAAAGATAGACGGAGAGAGATTTCTTTTTTATTTTTTGCGCTCGCTACACAAAGGACAAGAATCATTTTTATTTAGGTTCTCACTTGTTGATTATTGAAAATAACATTGCGGTTACTATTTCGGTGATTAAATGTTGCTTATCGAGTACTCAAGAAAATAATGATAGATACATTTAGTAGCGTTTTGAATGATGGAATTTTCACGACAGTAACGGTAACCTGAAAATAAACAACTAACGGTACTACGGTATCGTAACGGACTAACGGTAACTGAAAAGCATTAAACGTACTTTTAACTATGTTTGAAAGCCCTAAAAGCTACAAAGTGATCAAAAGCTGTACTTACTTGTTATTTTAAAGAATTATCCTACAAAAGTTGAGATTTAATCCAATAGTGTACTTCATTCAATGTGAAAGACGTAGAAGCCACGCGTAGTGCAACCTATCATTCGTCCGCCATATTGAAGTGGTTGAATGGTGAATGTATGCCGGAAGCGCATGCGCCAGCAAGTCATTTAGCGATTGCTTGCTGTTTTGGCACCCCTGTCTACGACTGTCTGCTACTTTCGCACCTCTGCTTTACTTCCTGGCCAGTATGGCACCCTTGGTCACCATGCTTTCACCTTAGGGGGAATATATTCACTCGTCTGGAACCTCTGGTTATAACAGTGTTGTAATAATGTCTTCCAATTTTCCTTTGCCAAACAGGATTATTTGCTTGGATTTTCCATAGTAAAATTTTCAATTTCCATCCTAATATTTTTGTTTTTTTTTGAAATACAAGCGTCTGTGACCCCAGAAAAAGAACTTACAACGTTTTAACGGATGTGATAATTTTCTGTGATACCTTTGGTTTATTCAGTAAATTACCGCCATTAGCCAGGGCTAAAGCAGAAATGCGTGAAATACACCGCCAGCTCAGTCATTTCCAGCCGAGGACTGCAGTTTCGTGCTTATCAGCACTCATCAGCCCGGCATAGGAAAGTGACTGAGCTGGAGATGGAAAACCTCTTAAGGAAGCCAAGAGTGCGAAACAAACTGGTAGCTAATATAGAATTAGCAGACCAGACGACTAATAAGCACGAAATTGCAGTCCTCGGCTGGAAATGACTGAGCTGGCGGTGTATTTCATACCTTTGGTTGTATATATTCCACTTCATTTTATTTTAAATGTGCCTCCTCCTTCACCACATGATCAAGCTTTAATTTGCTTACGATATTTACGTTCAAACATTTAGAATTTCTGGTGTGAGTTATTCATCACATTTATTTTTCATCAAAAAAAATTACATGTGGGAATGTTTCGGCGGCCCCCATGAAGCCATCCTATTTATTTATCTATTTTTTTTTAAACTGAAGAACTATGAAAGATATATTCAGTAAATTACCGCCCATTAGCCAGGGCTAAAGCAGAAATACATGAAATACACCGCCAGCTCAGTCATTTCCAACCGACTTCCCTGGTGTGCGCTAATTGTATATTAGCTACCAGTTTGCTTGGCACTCTTTGCTTCCTTAAGAGGTTTTCCATCTTTAGCTCAGTCACTTTCCTATGCCGGGCTGATGAGTGCCAATAAGCACGAAACTGCAGTCCTCGGCTGGAAATGACTGAGCTGGCGGTGTATTTCATGTATGAAAGATGGTTTTGTATAACCAAGGTCGCCGAGAGACAAGGCGTGCACTATGTTAATTTTGTTGCCGGTCCTCCCTCTCATTATGCTAATTTTACACTATGTTACTTTAATTTGAGCCGGGCCCATAGTTTCCGATTAGGCAGACATACCCATTCTGAGGCCAAGTGAAATAGTGTACTAAATACTCTTTTTTTTTTTTGCGTTAAAAAATGTTTGAAGCTTACATTTCCGCAGCCCTTACTTAAAAATCTTAATAAAAGAGAATCATGGATGTTCCTAAATTGTATTTCAAGATTACATTTTCTATTCAAATTTTACAGAAAAGATATTTTTTGTCACTGTTATTTCAATTGTTCATTTATAAGTACTATTACTTCCTTTTACAAAAAGGAAGTATTGTATTCGCGAAAAATTTTTTACTCAAAAATCGGCCTTCATTTCCATTTTGCTCACCCCCGAATGAATACTGAGGTTTTTTTCCTACCCGATCACACGTGGATATATGCCTAGGAACATACAGACACCCGAAATATCCATTTTGACGACCCCCGAGTTTATTTCAACGAATTTCCTTGTGACGTCCGTATTTATGTGCGTATGTGTGTATCTATGTCGCATAACTCAAGAACGGAATGTCCTAGAAAGTTGAAATTTGGTACGTAGACTCCTAGTGGGGTCTAGTTGTGCACCTTCCTTTTTGGTTGCGTTCGGGTGTTTCTAAAGGGGTCTTTTGCCCCTTTTTGGAGGGAAATCATTGTTAATTGCGATGTTAACTCAAGTGGTGTTATAATTTGTCGGACACTTGGCGATATATCGCCAGTGTTTTGGTCACCAAGTTTTGTCGCCAACTTGGCGACAAATTTGGCGGATTTTTTTTTTAAATTTTGGTTTCAATTTGGCCACTGTTGGTGATATTTAGAGAGTAAACAATTGAATCACATTAAAATAGCGAATAATGGGGAAATGACATTAAATTGGAGTAAAAGGAAGTCATGTGATGCACACATCAGCTCGTTTTCCTATATCAAACCAATTGAGGATTAATAAATTAGCACAGGCCTACCTCTTAGGCAATCAAAACTGGAATATTAGCGCCCTTCGTCCACTATAAAGCTGAAGAGAGCCTTTAGAAAGTTGAAGAACCATGAATACGGGAATGTACAAAAATTGCTTTTAAGCAGTCTATATATTTCTTTTTCTTATTAAAGGTGGGTATATTTAATTTCTCTCGTGTCCATCAATAGTAATAAGACGAAGAAAATGAGTAATCGAATTCTCAAACCGAAAATCGGTTTTGATCAGCACCGGAAACTAGGGAATTCAAGGTTATTTTTACTTCCTTTTACAAAAAAGGAAGTATTGTATTCGCGAAAAAAATTTCACCCGAAAATCGGTCTTATTTCCATTTTACTCACCCCCAAATGAGTGTTGAGTTTTTTTTCAACCCGACCACACGTGGATATGTGCCTAGGAACGTACAGACACCCGAAATATCCATTTTGACGATTCCCGAGTTAATTACAACGAGTTTTCTCGTGACGTCTGTATGTACGTATTACGTGCGTATGTGTGTATGCATGTCGCATAACTCAAGAACGGAATGTCCTAGAAAGTTGAAATGTGGTATGTAGACTCCAAGTGGGGTCTAGTTGTGCACCTTCCGTTTTGGTTGCATTCGGATGTTCCTAAGGGGGTCTTCTGCCCCTTTTTGGGGGGAAATCATTGTTAATTCCGATGTAAACTCTAGTGGTGTTATAATTTGGCGGACACTTGGCGATATATCGCCAGTCTTTTGGTCGCCAAGTTTTGTCGCCAACTTGGCGACAAATTTCGCGATTTTTCAATTTTTTTTTTTAAATCTGGTTTTAATTTGGCCACTGTTAGTGATATTTAAAGAGTAAACTATTGAATCAGATTAAAATTGCCAATAATTGAAAAATGACATTAAATTGGAGTGAAAGGAAAGCATGTGATGCACACATCAGCTCGTTTTCAAAACACTCTTCAAAAAATGTCCTCTCATGTCCTCTTAGAAATTAATATTAATAAGTCATAAATGGTCTGTAGAAAGACCCTGAAAAGGAATTAGCTGCGTAAACCAGCGAACTTTGAATCCGAAGCCCAAACAATTCGAAAAAACCCTATAATAACATGCCTGTGTAAAGAAACAAGCAAGAGAGGTTTAAAAATAGTAGGCGCCGCTTAATGTGATCACGGTTAATGTTATCATTCGCTTAATGTTATCAGAATCACGAAGTCCCGGAACACTTGTTTATTAAGATGTGTTAACAAAATCGGATATTGTGATCAGTGTCTTTGTTTATTGTTATCACTTTTTCAGAAACTTTGATTTTTTTTCCTTTATTTTGTTCCTCAATCAACAGAAATGCAAAGGCAAACGCTGACAAGTAGATTCCGGGAAAATAAGTTCCCTTCTTACCCATAAAACAGAATTTTTAAAAACGATGAAACATTTTATCCATGTAGAAAAAATGCAATGATTTAACACTCTTTTACGGAAAACGTTTTAAAACACTTTGACAAATTAACCATGATGAGTCAAAGCAGTAGAACTAAACATTATTATAGCTTAACCACGAAGAGAAGGCGGATGATCTTGAAGCGAAACCTCATTTTGTATCATTTGTAATAGGTAGAATCAACCAGAAAGCACCTAAAAGTGAGAGTCGTTCTCATTGATCCTATCTATTACAAAATATTTACAATCAACCTATTACAAACGATACAAATGATGTGTTTGCTTCAAGGTCAGCCGCCTTCTCTTCGCGGTTAAGCTTTACTTTGTAAGTTACAAGAAACGAAAGGAAAAAAAAATCGTGACGCTATTGAAAACAAAGTGAATCTAAATGAAAATTTAAACAACAAGTGAAACCGTGATGGAAAAGAACTTGAATCTGCTTTGAAACTGCGGCTTACGAATTTCAGAGAAAAGGATGCGTCCTGGATTCTTTTCGGTTATTGTTATCAGTCGGTTATTGTTATCAAATTATATTTGTCACAAAGTGATCACATTAAGCGGCGCCTACTGTACTTATAAGCGCTTTTCGGCGTTTTCGCCCCACTGTGCGACAGCCCGAGCCCGCTTCGGGCTCGGGCTCTAGAACCGAAAATAGGTTTCGGGCTCAAGCACAGATATTCAATCGCCAATCTCCATACAAATTCAAAGCAAATAAACATTTTCCCACTGTGAGAAAATGAAAGGAACATTTAAATCAGCTCAGTCAAATTCAAATTCCCCCCCCCCCCCAAAATATTAATTAATTAACGCTTATTTATAGTGGTTTTTGCAATTGCTAATGCAATATGTCATACCAGGCCCGTGTCCAGGTTTTCATAAAGGGAGGTGTTTTAATAATTCTAAATCTTAATCTGAGGAGGGGAGGGGGGAGTTCAAGCCCTTAAAAACTTAAGTTTTAAGTTACATTTTCGATACCAGTATGGCATTTCTAGACCTGTAAGGATTGCTCTGCCCCCATCCTACCTCCCAAGGATGATTATAGCTGCATAAATGACAACAGTAGATGCCTTCTTTTTAATCAAACATTATTTGTTTCTTTAGAAAACTTGTTCGTTTCCTTTTAATCCAATCTGTTAACGATGGGATATATTGCAATTAGAATTAGAAATTGGCTACACATTCTTTTATAATGTAGCACGCATATCATGTTTTATATTCTAAAATAAAGCTAAATAAACTAAACAAGAGAGAGCTTATTGCAAATGCAAATTAACATTACCAAACACAATCAATCACTAATGCATCTTCATAGCTGCAACAAATGGCAAATCCTTCATGACCTAATTGCAGAAAAACTCCTGAGAAAAAGTTTTTTTTTTTTTTTTTTTGTTTTAAGAAGTGCTGCACACAAACTTTCACATTAAAATTAATAAAAAGTCAAATATTGATGTTCTTCGTTTGGCCTTTTATGTTTACCCCAATGGGAGGGATTTAACCCCTAAAACCCTCCCCTTGGACACGGCCCTGTGTCATACAGTAATGCATTTGAAGTGGAGCATTTTAAGAAAATTTCGAAACTTCTCTTTTTTAATAAAGAACATTTTTCATTAAGGGGGTCCGGGACACAAAAGTCGTCAAATTTTGCAATTTTTTTTTAATCATGTGAAAAATTACTCCGTGTTTTTCTGCTTAAGAGGACGTTTGGATCTTGTTTCAACCTTAAATAGAACGAAAGATATAATTATTTTTGTTTCATGCACCTAGCTAATGTGTACTTAACTTTAAAACTTTAAACGCGTTTTTCTCCATGATGCCATTTTTCCCGATTTCTTGCATTCAAACTCTTATTAGTCAGGAACCGATAGAGATAAAGTAATGAAACTTGGAGCATATCTTTTTCAAACAGTTTACTTTAATTTTTATTCGGCGAATTTGAAAAAAAACGTTTACTGCAAAAATGATGATTTTTTTTAAAAAAAGTATCTTTGAATTTTTCGAAATTTTTCTTCAAATATTTTTTTATTTCTTATTGAATCAATATTTTTAAAATCGATGAATAAAAATTAAAGCTTAGATATTTGTGCGTAATTTATTTAAAAAAAATTGAAAATTGATCAAGAATATTTTGAGTTATAGCAAATTTAAAGCAACCCCATTTTTTTTTAAAGAACCAATTAAATTTAAGTAAATTTTTTTTTTCCTATTTATGTTATGATTTTGCTTGTTAAATAAATGGTGAATCAGTGCAAAAAATTTCAAAATTCTAAAGTATATAATAAAAAAAATTTCAAAATGTGTCCCGGACCCCTTTAACAGAGAGATCATGTCAGACAGTAGAAGGCTTGGCTTTTGAGAAAAGCAAGTTTCCTTCGGGCTCTGATTTTGGTTCGAGACAATATCGCTCGGGCGGGCCCGGGCTCTTAAAAATGAGCCCGAACTCACCTCGAGCTACCCATTACCGTGGGGAAGCTACAGAGAGGTGCTGCCATCTAGTTCCTTAAATTAAACTTTAAAACAGTTATAATGAAAGTAAAAATGTTAGAATTTTACAGTCGCGTCCCGACTTACGCGAGGGATGCGTTCCAAGACTCCTCGCGTAAGTCGAAATTTCGTGTTGTAGAAAAATATACGTATACAGTCGACTCCCGCTGCAACGCGATTCAACTTACGCGAAAGTGCCATAACGCGAATTTTTCACGAGCAACGAATTTTAGAGCTAACGCGAACTCCTCGTCGACAACACGAATTTTTTTAGAAGAAAGTATCGGCTTTGTTATTGGTTACTAAATATTGATTTCGTGAAACGTTATTACATCTCTTTAGCATAGCTGACAGCCAGTGGCGTAGCTAGACCCGACTTTCGGGGGGGGGGGGGGTTACTTCTTTTATATATATATACATAATATATATATATATATATATATATATATAATCGCTTGGAATTTTTCCTTTTCTTCTTTTTTTTTCTTTCTCTTCTCTCTTCTTTTTCTCTTTTTTTTTTTGAGACTAACTTTTCGGGGGGGGGGGGGTTTGTCCCCAAAACCCCCCCCTTAGCTACGCCCCTGCTGACAGCGGAAGTTCTCATGCCAAACTTTAAGATTCTCGATATGCTTGAAAAACAAAAACGTCGACGGTAACGCAACGATAAGTATGAGTGAATCTTCCGTACGTAACAATTAAAAGCCCAAACAAAACGTTATCCGTAAACGTTCAGAACTTAGTTTCAATAATGAAACTTGCAGAGTAGCAAATACAGCATAGTTGCAAAGCAAATATGTATTATGAAAATGGAAGCTGCTCTTGTACTGTGGATTAAAGATGTCAGAAAGAGAGACTGTTGCATAAATGGAAACGTTAAACAGTCGAGTCCCGACTTACGCGAGGGATGCGTTCCAAGACCCTTCGCGTAAGTCGAAATTTCGCGTAGTGGAAAAGGGTGTGTGTAAAAACTTTTATGAACATACCCATACGATTAAAGACACTTGTAAACACCACCTTAAACTGTTAAAAACCATTTCTTAACTATACATTACTGTTTCTTAAACAAAAATTTGAATTTTTATTTATTGTATTTTTTCAAAAAAAAAAAAAAAAAAAACGTTTTATTTAACATGAAAAACTGCTACGATGCACAAAATCAATGATCAATGGGAAAGGAAGACGTAAAATAAACCACTACGGTGCGTACATTATGTAATAAGAAAAACAAATGCACTATAGTTGTTGAAACTTTCTCTTTTTCCTTCTATCTTCACAAACTTTAAATGAAACAGCGCTCTTAGGTGCCATTATATTTCATCAACTTTCCCATATAGAATGAAAAAATAAATGGAAAATGAGGAGTAGTTATTTGTATAAGCGATGTTTAGACTAGTACGGTGTGGGAACTTCCGCCCTCAGCGATGCCAAATGGATTCACGAAAAAACCGCGATTCCCTTCGGAAAATGTTCATGTTGCGGGTGAAGAATTCGCGTTAGGAATAAAATTCTTTATAGGACAAAAAATCGCGTTATAGCCATTTCGCGTAAGTCGGATCGCGTTGTATGTCATTTCAGTTGAATAGTGAATTTCAAAAAAGGCCCCACCTATTGCGAGCTTTTTTCAAAATTCGGGCCTTTATTTTTTCATTTACGCAGGAATCAGATTTATATTTTTGTAACCGATAAAGATCGATAGCTGTTTTCCATCCGGGTGAAAAGCACAGGACGTTCCGCAATAAATTTCAGGGCCAGCGCACGGTCCGACGGGTCCGCGAACCTGCGCACCACAAATTTAGGGGCACAAAAATAGCCTAGCCTAAATTCACTTACTTACCTCCTTTTTTTAAGCTCATTTTACTTTTTCTCAACTATAAGTGAGAGGGGGCTCAAAATTCATAAAGTTAAAAAAATTCGCGTAAAGAAGTCGTTGTTCCTTAGCTTTGGAATTTCAAAAAAATTACTCGGATGACATAGATGAACATTTTCCAGAAGAATTAACACACTTTCAAATTTTTGCAAAACAAACCCTTCGGCTGGAGAATGTTTTAAAAGGATAAGATCACTAAACATTACACATACATTTCTGAATATGGATTCACCCCTGCAGCTTCTTCTTACCTTGCTTATCAGCAGCTGTTCAGTGAACGTTCCTTTTCATTTTTGAAAAGAATTGATCGACACATTTGCCTCTGTTAAAGCCGGAAAGAAGCATTTTTAAAGCTTGATGTCAGGATTAGTAATTTTTTTTTTTTTTTGCAGTTCTATATTATTTTTTAACTCACATTTTCGTCTTAAGAGGCAATTTTAACTGTGATAGTTTGGTGACTATCAAGTGTTTGGTATTCAAATCCCGGGTTTCCTTTTAAATGTAGTAATGTTCCTTTGAAATGTAGTTTCTAGTATATTAGTCTTCTAGTATGAAACACTGACTTTAAAATTGTGCGGATTTTCTCATGGGGCGGGGGAGGGGCACCAAATTCTACTCAGGACCTGGGCACCAGTTTGGCTTGATCGGGCCCTGTCGAAAGGGCTTTATACGGGGGGTAGTAAGACCTCATTTGGATTATGCTGTGCAATTCTGGTCGCCTTATCTGAAGAAAGATATTTTTGTATTGGAAAGGGTTCAAAGAAGGGTAACTAAATTAGTAAGGGGACTCTCAGATTTATATTATGATACCAGACTTAATAGGCTTAACATGTATAGCCTAGAGCAAAGGAGAGTCAGAGGGGACATGATTCAGTTATTTAAATTTATCAAAATGAAAGATGTAAATGGATTAAATTTTTGCGGGGAAAGCAGGACAAGGGGTCATTGTTTTAAGCTATTTAAATCTCAGGCTAACTTGGAAATCAGGAAAAACTACTACTTTAGCAGGGTCGTGGGCACTTGGAATAGCTTACCGGAAGAGGCGGTAATGAGCAAGGGAGTGGATAGCTTTAAGAGGGCCATTGATCTTCATTGGGGACTCATTAATTGACCAGGACCAGCCTAGCTGGGCCCAGAGCCTGTTGCTGGTCGTCACATTTGTATTTGTATTTGTATTTATCTCACGGAGATAGTCTCAAAGTGTCGATGATGATTTTTTTTTTTTTTTTGTTATGAAACTATTACGGGCCTCATACTTGACAATGTGTAATCACAATGCATAACATTTTATAGTGAAATTTAAAAGAAAAGTTGTTTACTAAATAATATGCGTTGTAACATAATGCATTTTAGTGGGAACATTTCCTAAGTCCTCGTATCCCTTTCGAGAGGGATTCATCTCAGAAACTATTATTTTCTCCAGTAAATATTTCTTCATTGATATTACAGTGGAGCACCGTTTATATGTTTTTGAGGAGACTATATGAAAAAAGCGTATTAATGAAAAAACGAATAATAGGTATACGTAAATGCGCATTAGACTCTGTAGGGACCAATTTATAAAACGTATAATTGATAAAAACGTATAAAAGTAAAACGTATAAACGGTGCTTAACTGTATTTTGATTTCTTAAAAAGTAACAGTGTTTTCGATTAAAAAAAAAAACCTGCTTTTTTAATCAGTCATATGGTGCAACAGATAATCTTTTTTTTTTTTTTTTTAATTTCAGACTTTTGGGTTCTTTTCGAAATTTGCTATTTAATTGTTATACTACCGTCACGAAAGCACTTGCGATACTCTTAAATTGCCGGATTTCATCAGCATTTCTTAAGGGGTTACAGTACCTCAAAAATGATGAAACGATCAAAAAAATTTTTTATTGCTTATTTCAAAACTAAAAACTATTCTGAACACAGGGGAAAAGTTTCAATGCTTTAGTTCAAATATTTAAAAAGTTATGAGTGGTTTTAGGCCATGCTCCCTATATGTTCTTATGCAAAAGTAAAACTTCAAATTGCTTTTTCTCGATGATGGTGTTTTTGTGTTTTCATGTCATTAGAATCCCTAAGGATTTTTTTCTATTAAAGATACAGCTTTAAAGTAATACTTTTTGCAATTGGGATAACATATTTGACAAAACTGTGCATTGGATAAGCATTTTATAAATGACTCTAAAGTTTAGAGCATATAAAACCTTTAAAAACCAAATTTTTTTTTTAAAAAAACTTTGATTTTTTTACATAATTAATCGCAGAAAATTTTTGAATGAACTCATAAGCAAATGAATGCACAGATTTTTAGAGATGATTATAGTGATCGTTTTGCAAAAAAACGTTTTTTAAATGAGTGCAAAAATAAAAAAGCCTTAGGGATTTTAAAAAATTGAAAATTTCCTCAATTTTTTGAATTTTCAAAAAAAGTAGGCAATATTTTTAAATTTTGAAAATAAATGATTGATTACGAAGTATGCATGGTATGGTTTCAAAGAAACATAAAATTTATATAAATTAAAAGAAATTGTTTGAAAGGTACTGTGACCCCTTAAGCAAAGCAAGAGTCTCATTTCTCCAGAAGAAAGCAGAAATTGATATTACCTCGCTACTCTGGTGACGATTTTCACAAGATGAGTTGAAAGGAAAAATATCATAACCGATCAACTCCAAACTGCCTATCCAACACCATCCTTAGCATCGATAAGGGCGTATGCAGCTTGTAATATGGAGGGGCCCAGGGGAGACCCGATGGAAGGACTTTCAAAATTTTCATTATTCGTCAAAATTTTCATTATTTTGCAAAAATATCATCATTCGGCAAAAGTTGAGAATCCATTCGGCAAAGTGCAAAGTTAGCATCATTTGGCAACAATTTGGATTTCCACTCGGCAAATTGAAACTTTCCGCCCTCCCAAAAATTTAGGTTCGGAGCGCCCCAAGGCAGGCCCATCAATTTGGGCAATTAAGGGGTCACAGTACCTTTCAAACTTAGCTCTAAACATTAGAGTAATTTATAAAATGCTTATCCAATGCACAGTTTTGTCAAATATGTTATCCCAATTGTAAAAAGTATTTCTTTAAAGCTGTATGTTTAATAGAAAAAAAGCCTTAGGGATTCTAATGACATGAAAACACAAAAATACCATCTTCCAGAAAAAGCAATTTAAAGTTTTTCTTTTGCATAAGAACACATAGCGAGCATGACCTAAACCCATTCATAACTTTTTAAATATTTGAACTAAATCAATGAAACTTTTCCCCTGTGTTCAGAATAGTTTTTAGTTTTGAAATAAGCAATAAAAATTTTTTTGATCGTTTCATCATTTTTGAGGTACTGTAACCCCTTAAGGGCTTGATCTATTGGTCCCCCCTCCATTCAAGATTGTGGAAGCAGTGCAGTTCTAAAATGATAGCGGTACTAACCCAACTATACACTAAATACGATTAAAGTGAAAAACCAACGTAAATAAAGTACAAACTTTAAAGAAAAATACAGCATATAGCCTCTTCATCAGTGCGCGAAGTTCACCAACACAACCAAAAGGCGCGAGAGACTTCTTTCGCGACTTTTGGTGCACTGATAAAGCGGCTCCGTTGTAGTATAGTGCCTAGAAAGAGTAGTGTGCCGACCGGCGCTTTTTTCCCCACGATTCTTGAAGACAAATTGTATGAAAACCGCTAGATGGCAGTGCGGTCGAGATGTACGTTCAATTTCGCGGTGTTTACATTAGTAGACGCGGGATTTTGTTACAATTTAGTTCTGCGTTTCTGTTTTTTACCTTCATTTCGTGAATATTTCATGAAACAGCGTTTAAGACTTTTAATGGAGGCATCAAAGTTGAACATTGGAAGAAATAAAGCTTCATTTTGTTTCGTACCAGGCTGCAAAAGTGGGTACAAAACATGCAAGGAAAAAGTTACGCTTTTTAAAGCTACAGCAGATGAAGAAAAACTAAAGTGGAACTCGTTAATTCCCAGATTAGATAAAGTTTTTGATAAATATTGCTCATTTTGTGCTCTGCATTTCGAAAAACATTTTATTGAAACGCATTTTAAGCATATTATAAATGGTGAGGAAGTTTTGATTCCTCGGGGAAAAACTTTTTTGAAAGATGAGGCAATTCCGACATTTTCCCAAGTCTGCCAACATACTTTACTAAAAAATTACCAAAGAAAAGGTCCATCAGGAATTATGCAGTTAAGAAAAATGTTCCCTGTTTGAAAAAAATAAAACCTGATCTTTCCGCAGATGAAACTGAAATAACCACGTATAAATCTATTATAAATGAAATTGTTCATATTAATTTTCCTAACGAATATTGGGTTTGTATAAAATTTAAAAAATCTCCAAATATTGTAGTTTTTGTATATAATGAAAATTATGTGGAAAATAATATTAACGATAAAAAGATCATTATTGAAGTAGACACAAAAACAAGGATGTTTTCAAAACAAAATTTTACACAATTGACTGAAAATTTGATATTTATATTTTAAGGCAAATGTATTATCAATCGAGATGGTTTAGGGCGCAGTCTGTTGTTTTTAATGCCACTTGGGAGACTCAAGCCCCATTCATGTAGCCAGCATGAGTTTAAAGCAGAATGGAGCGACTCCTGAGTCAATGAGGCCCCTAAATGAGAAAGAGCCCGACTTGGGCACGGTATATGGTAGCACCACCTCTACAGTTTATAGGTCTGGAGAATAGGTTGGAAATCTCCAGCAACGCTACGCCTGGTAACTGTTAGCGACCGACCATTCGACAAATAATGGATGATGAATTTCTCGCCAATTGGCTATGTTCATTCGCTCTTCCCACGTTACGGTTCCACGTCATTATAATTTCGTAATTTACTAATTTTGCTCCGGAAACTGTTCTTAAAATTGAAATAAAAAAAATAACAAAATCGAATTTAAAATCGCTTCGAGGTGCACACCCCCATGCTAAAAACTAATTTTGTGTCAAATTTCATGAAAATTGGCCGAACGGTCTAGGCGCTGTCCGCGTCACAGAGATCCAGACAGAAATCCGGATAGAAAGACTTTCAGCTTTATTATTAGTATAGAGAAATAAGAGACGCGCAGTTATTGAATACTTAGGGGCCATTCACTAATTACGTAAGGATGATTTTGGCAATTTTTGATCCCCCTCCCCCCGTACGAAAAATCCCCCCGGGTACGTAAGATTTTTCACCCCCCCCCCCCATTCTTACATAAGATTCCATTTCGTTTTTCAAAATGATAAAGTAGCAAATCTTGGAATCGTTACACCACTGGAATCGTTAATAAATTCACGTCATTAAATTTAACTTTTTGCGTAAAGAAATAGTTACTGAAAAGTTAGAATCTAAACTGAATGTTTTTTCGACTTTTTTTTTGATGTGATATTAATTAAAAATAAAACATGCCATACATAATGCGACTCTTTTATTATATTTTACACTATTCATTCTTTGTAAAACAAATAAAAAAACATCTTATCCTAAGACGTTTCTTACCTTCCATACGCAAATGGAACATAATCTCCGCCAAATCACTTGTTGACCGCGCAATTTCTAATGTGAAATACCGACTTGGAAAATATTACGTAAGAATGAGTTTGACCCCTACCCCCCAAAGGTACGTAGAGGCTTTTCCAACCCCCCTCCCCTCGGGACCCTTACATATTTAATGAATGGCCCCTTATAGTCTACTATTTTCATTGAAGATAAATTAGCATAAGGTCATTTTATATTCTTCAAAAAATAAATGAACACCCACGTAACAAATAGCACACTTATTACAGAATTTGTCTTTTGCGCAGAAATGAGTTCAATTCGAAAAACGAGTCTGATTGAGGAGCATAACGTACACCTCGAGCGCAGCGCCATCTGGTTTTTCCTCAGATCTGACCTCACTTTTTCCCCGTCGATCGGCACACTAGTCTTTCTAGGCACTATAGTTGTAGCCATGAAATGGCTGTATGCTGTATTTTTCTTCAGAATTTGTGCTTTATTTACGTTGGTTTTTCACTTTAATCGGATTGTAGCACAAAGCTTATATGATAATTTTTTATTTATACACTAAATACTTTCCCTTTTCAATGGGCTCCCAAAGAAGATATATATATATACAGTAGGCGCCGCTTAATGTGATCACTTTGGCACAAATACAATTTGATAACAATAACCGAAAAGAATCCAGGAGACACAAAATAATGATTTTTTTTCCAATTAAGGTGCA
This sequence comes from Uloborus diversus, assembly GCF_026930045.1. NCBI lineage: Eukaryota > Metazoa > Arthropoda > Arachnida > Araneae > Uloboridae > Uloborus > Uloborus diversus. The sequence continues at coordinate 102,532 of NW_026558318.1, read as the reverse complement.
TTTATTTTGGCAACCTTAAATTAAATCACAATGAGTCAACTGAACGTAGTTTTAAGTTATAAATTATCAGAATGAATTATCTGACTTATAAAAAGTTGAAGCTAAATTATGCAATTTTTAATCACATAGTAATAGGTGAAGTAAAATAGGACCGTTTTCCCTGACATTCGTAAACCAGTTTCAAAGCACATTCAGCTTTTCTATCTTTTAGAGCATGGTTTTGCTTGTTGTTTAAATTTTAATTTAACTTCGATTTGTTTTTTGATATCGACACAATAATTTAATAGTTTACAAAGTAATGGCAACACTGGAGGTCCTACATCAATGCCTGCAACATGTCCAGCGACTGAATTTTTTCAGGTGCAAAAGAAAGTTTTCTTAGGGGGAGTCTGTGGTCACTGGGGGCAAACTTTCTGCAGCTTCATTCCTAGAAAAATTTTGAACTGCTATTGAAAACTACAAAATGCTACACAGAAAGTGAGTCTCGTCAGGGTTTGCCTATGGTATTTCTTTTAATTGAGGAATAAAATCGGGGAAAAAATTGAGTTTATGAAAAAGTGATAACAATAAACGAAGACGCTGATTACAATATCCGACTTTTTTAACGCGTGTTAACATACAAGTGTTCCGGGACTTCGTGATTTTGGTAACATTAAGCGAATGATAACATTAATCGCGATCACATTAAGCGGCGCCTACTGTACTTTCAAAAACTCAGCGACTAATTTACTACAGCTGAACTCTGATAAATTCAGAAATTGAGGCAACCGTTAATTTGAAGTTTTTTTTTTTTTGGGGGGGGGGGGCATTTTAAATAATTTTTATTTTGGAAGTGGGGGGGGGGAGCAGCTGCCCTCTCTCGCCTCCCTCTGGATACACCCATGATCCTCGAGCAATATGCATGTGGTCCTTGAACAGCTACTGAAATTAATTCTACATCATGTTCAAGGAAGCTCGTTATTGAGTAAATAGATAATAGGGAGTGCCCCATCTTGTCGGAAAATAACGACCATTGATCGGAAAAAAAGTCTCACATTCCAACATTTCCTTTTTTACTTCCTTTTTCCAAAAAAGGAAGTATTGTATTCGCGAAAAAATTTTCACTCAAAAATCGCCCTTAATTTCCGTTTTTCTCACCCTCGAATGAATGTTGAGTTTTTTTTTCAACCCGACCACACGTGGATATGTGCCTGGGAACTTACAGACACCCGAAATATCCATTTTTGACGACCCCCGAAATAATTACAACGAATTTTCTCGTGGCGTCTGTATGTACGTATGTATGTGCGTATGTATCTCGCATAACTCAAAAACGGTATTTTCTAGAAAGTTGAAATTTGGTATGTAGGATGTTCCTAAGGGGGTCTTTTGCCCCTTTTTGAGGGGAAATCATTGTTAATTTCGATGTAAACTCAAGTGGTGTTATAATTTGGCGGACACTTAGCGATATATCGCCAGTCTTTTGGTCGCCAAGTTTTGTCACCAACTTGGCGACAAATGGCTGATTTTTTTTTTTTTAATTTGGTTTCACTTTGTCCACTGTTGGTGATATTTAGAGAGTAAACAATTGAATGACATTAAAATTGCCAATAATGGAAAAATGACATTAAATTGGAGTAAAAGGAAGTCATGTGATGCACACATCAACTCGTTTGTTAATACACCCAAACCTGTTTTTGAGCAGTTTTTTTTTTTTTTTTTTGTGATTTTTTTTGTGCGGTATATGAAAATTATTTATAAAACGAGCGGAAATTATTTATATAACGAGTACGAGGTAGTATCATCAAGTGACGACAGGGGCATCAACGATGGGAAGTCACTGTGACCTCTCGAAAATTTCCTTATTCGGGAAATTTTTTGAGAGTCGGCAAAATTATCATCACTTGGTTTATTTTGATTAAATTTCACATTTTGGGTTATTTTCTACGTGAGACTTTTTTTACGCGGTCCCTATCCAATGCATAAAAAAACTAAAATTAAATTAAAAAATTACTGTGTTGCGAAAACAATTTTTTATAGCTACTCCTGAAGTTTCGATCAATTTTTTTATGCGATTTTTTTTATGCGGTCCTTATCCACCGCCTAAAAACAGGTTTGGGTGTATTGAATCCAAAGGGCGTTTCTTCAGAGATCGCGAAAACTCATTTCTGCAGAAACTGCCATTTACCTGATGTCGAGCATATTACTGAAGGCTCACAATTGAACATTTGATAAAAACGAGCTGGTGTGTGCATCACATGACTTCCTTTTACTCCAATTTAATGTCATTTCCAAATTATTGGCATTTTTAATGTGATTCAATTGTTTACTCTCTAAATATTACCAACAGTGACCAAATTGAAACCAAATTTTAAAAAAAAAGAAACAGAATCGCCAAATTTTTCGCCAATTTGGCGACAAAACTTGGCGAACAAAAGACTGGTGATATATCGCCAAGTGTTCACCAAATTATAACACCACGTCAGTTTGCATCGAAATTAACAATGATTTCCCCCCCAAAAGGGGCAAGAGACCCCTTTGAAACATACGAATGCAACCAAAAAGGAAGGTGCACAACTTGACCGCACTAGGAGTCTATGTAAAAAATTTCAACTTTCTAGGACATTCCGTTCTTGAGTTATGCGACATACATACGCACATACATACGTACATACAGACGTCACGAGAAAACTCGTTGTAATTAACTCGGGGATCGTCAAAATAGATATTTCGGGTGTCAGTAGGTTCCTAGGCATATATCCACGCGCGATCGAATCGAAAAAAAACTCAACATTCATTCGGGGGTGAGAAAAATGAATATTAAGACCATTTTTGAGTGAAATTTTTTTCGCGAATGCAATATTTCCTTTTTCGTAAAAGGAAGTAAAAATGAGTTTCTTTCTCCGGTAAAGTGAACGTCGTTGCTGTATTGGTTGCTGCTAAGTTTCTCTAATCAGCCTTCCAAGCCCTGGAGGGAATTGCCACTAAACCCGGACATTTTGTGGCACCCCTCGCCAACACACTCACTTTGCGAACCCTTGGCCCAGAATCCCTATAACTGGAGAGGCCGACGCATCCGCCATTTTGGAGCAAGCGTATAACAGGGAAAGCTACCTTTATTGGCAATCCTTCGCCAAACAAGGAACGAGAGAGTCGGAGAGTAAAGGTGAACATTGGCGAAATTCTGGAAATAGTTTGCCTCGCTTCCAGGCTGCCAGTCACTTTGCGGGCTATTATTTATCCATATCTTTTTTTCTTTCTGCAACTGCTGGAAACCTGAAGAGCTGAAATCCTCTTTTGGAGCTGTTTACACAATTAACAGCCAAACAACCACCCATTTGACTCAATTTAACACATGCTAAGGAAATGTAATCATCAGCAGCAATGCTATCGCTACGGAGCGCTGGATCAAGTTTGCTCCAAAATGGCGGATGCGTCGGCTCCTCCACTATAGGGGCCTTACCTTGGCCTAAGTTTTTGTTGCATTGATTGCCGAAATTTAAAAATCAACAATCGAGCTCTGAAATGTCCGACTATTTTTGGAAGACTGCATTGAATTTGTTGTATAGGTTGAGAAAGAACAAAATACGAGCACGATAATCGGTTGAAAGTGAGAAAATTGAATGCATTCGAGGTGTTGAAACCTTAAGAATGAAAATGGCCGCAATTCATGTTAATTATCTCGATCAATCAATGTCCTTCCCACAGATAGTTCCGAGCCACAAGAAATAACATTACATGTCACGTCGCTGATCTGGCCGATTTTTTTAACTTTCACACTAGAGGGAGGTTTTTTTTTAAATTCAAAAACCTGTGGGAATGAATTTATTTTCCTCAATGACCCTCGAGCCTATTATTAGGGTATTTGTCATTCAGTGTTAAGCTTTGCATTCGTTTTTACTTCCTTTTACAAAAAAGGAAGTATTGTATTCGCGAAAAAATTTTCACTCAAAAATCGACCTTAATTTCCATTTTCTCACCCCCGAATGAATATTGAGTTTTTTTTTTTTTTTCAACTCGACCACACGTGGATATGTGCCTAAGAATGTATAGACACGCGAAATATCCATAATGATGATTCCCGAGCTAATTACAACGAAATTTCTCGTGACGTCCGTATGTACATATGTATGTATGTGCGTATGTGTGTATGTGCGTATGTATGTCGCATAACTCAAGAACGGTAAGTCCTAGAAAGTTGAAATTTGGAACGTAGATTCCTAGTACGGTCTAGTTGTGCACCTCTCCTTTTGGGTTGCATTCGGGTGTTCCTAAAGGGGTCTTTTGCCCCTTTTTGGGGTAAAATCATTGTTAATTTCGATGTAAACTCAAGTGGTGTTATACTTTGGCAGCCACGTGGCGATATATCGCCAGTCTTTTGGTCGCCAAGTTTTGTCATCATTTTGGCGACAAATTTGGTGATTTTTTTTAAAAATTTGTTTTAATTTGGCTACTGTTGTTGATATTTAGAAAGTAAACTATTAAATCCCATTAAAATTGCCAGTAACGGGGAAATGACATTAAATTGGAGTAAAAGGAAGTCATGTGATGCACACATCAGCTCGTTTTAGTTGCTATTGGATTTTATTTAACTTATTTCATGCAGTTGGCGTAAAAGGAAACAAAATCTATTTCCACATTTGGTGTAGAACTTTTTAAGTTTCTTAACCGATTGTGTACATCTTCCTAAATCAACCCCAATAGGGAAATATATGGGCTATTTCCATCGACCCCTTAGTCTCTGAGGAAACATGATTTCATTCCCTAACAAACTGTCATTAAAGTCAAATTTTTTGTAAACCGTAACTCTTAGAGAGTCTTAGACATAAAATTGTATATCTCTATTCATCATTTCTCATTGAAAGTCGATTTCCTTTTATCCTAACTGACTTTAAACCAATCTGAGTTCCCTTGGACTTTAACAAGGGTTCCGTAAGTAATCGTTTTTTGCCTTATTAAAGCAGAAAAACTTTGATTTTTATGAAAGATAGAAATCTTAAAAAAGCTATTTTTACTTGGAAAAAAAAAACTTTTTTTTTTTTGAGCAATCCCGATTGCTTATTGTTCTCACTTGACTGTTTTGATGTGCTTTGATTTTATTTTCCCAGCGCCACCCTCCGCACCATCACCGTCGACCGGCTCCTCACGATGCTGCTCCTCTAGCGAAAGCCGTCTCCACGTTGCATCCATGTCCTGCACACACACGCATACTAACACAACTACACACGCACACACACATATACACACACATACACCTGCACACACACACATACACACGCTCGCACACATATACACACATACGCCTACAGACACACCTACACTCACACACGCACGTACACACAAACACATACACTCACAAATACATACAGACACCTACACATGCACACACACACAAACATATACAAACATACAAACAACTACCCACACATTCCTGCCCGCACACATACACAAAGACATGCCTACACACTCATACACATACCCCCCCCCCCCACATACACACACATTCATACACACAACTACTCACATACTTATGCCTGCACACAGACACAAACACACATGCCTACACACACACACACACACACACCCCTACACACAACACATACCCCCATCCCCCCACACACAAACACACACGCCTACATACACACACTCGTGATTGCGAAAAACATACTTTGAATTCAAGATGTCGAAATTCAAATTAATAAAAATTTTTTTTTGCTTCTTACTTTTGTTTTTTATTCACAGAATATATTTAAGCATACCAAGAAAAAATACCACATTATGTACCTTACCACTCATTATCATATTGAGCGGTTTGCCTTCTGATAAATATGCAAATAAGATTTTCTAAACTTGAATATGTGCTTTGATATTTTATTTTTCCCTCTCTTTGAGATAAAGGTTCCTTCCAGAAAATGGTAGCTTAAAAGGTTCCTAAAAGTCGAAAAGGTAGAATACCATTGATGTACAAACGAACCCGATGATAAAACTGCTGAAGCTCGACCAACAATGCGTCAACTTTCCTATTTCAACCTTGTACTGTATACAACGAGCTGATGTGTGCATCACATGACTTCCTTTTACTCCAATTTAGTGTTATTTCCCTATTATTGCAATTTTAATGTCATTCTCTAACTCTCTAAATATCACCAACAATGGCCACATTGAAACCAGACTTAAAAAAAAAAAAACCTGCGGCGACAAAACTTGGCGACAAAAAGACTGGCAATATATCGCCAAGTGTCTGCCAAATTTTGACACCACTTGATTTTGCATCGAAATTAACAATGAATTCCCAACAAAAAGATGCAAAAGACCCCTTTAGAGACACCCGATGGCAACCAAAATAGCAGGCGCACAACTAGACTCCATTAAGAGTCTACGTACCAAATTTCAACTTTCTAGGACATACCGTTCTTGAGTTATGCGACATACATACACACTTACGCACATACATACATACGTACATACAGACGTCACGAGAAAACTCGTTGTAATTAACTCGGGAAACTACGAAATGGATATTTCGGGCGTCTATACGTTCTTAGGTACATATGTACGTGTGGTCGAGTCGAAAAAAAAAAAAACTCAACGTTCATTCGGCGGTGAGAAAAATGGAAATTAAGGCCGATTTTTGAGCGAAATTTTTTTTGCGAATGCAATACTTCCTTTTTTGTAAAAGGAAGTAAAAAAAAAAGAGACTATTAATTATTCTGCTACTATACGTACTAGGAAAGAAACAAAGGTTTCGACCGGCATGGATTCAAGTCTGCTTTAAAACTGCGTAAATGAAATTTTGGTAACGGGACCGCATACAAAGTAAAATGAACACAAAGTAAGAATTTTTGAAACGCAAGTTTTACTTCATAAAATGAGTTGACGGCTAAAAGCAACCAGAGTGCAAAATTTCATTCATTCCGAATATATTAGTGGAGCAAAAAACATTAGTGAAAATCGTTTTAGATCTTCGAAAATCACATACAAAATGCTACTTTCAAGGTCAAAGTGTATCGATAAACGCAATTCAAGTCATTGAAGCATTCATTTATTTTTTCAAGGGAAATAACAGAAGCTACTTGCTATAATAGGTAAATTTTAAGTAATTCATTGAAAATTTTCGGTTTTGTTATGTATTTTTTCAACTTTCAAAAAAGAAACCTACGGTTACAGATTAAAAAGAAAAAGCAACTAGAATTTGGCTAAAATTTAGCGGAAAGAATAATGATCTCTATGATCTGCTGCTGCTTGTACCCCTTGTGGGGTAGATCCTATATACACTAGTGTGCAAAAATTAAGGACGAGACGGTTTTTTCAATATAACTTTGTTGATTTGACAAGCTTTTGTACACATTTAATACTGTAAGATCCCCAATACGTAAGGACATGTGTAATGTAAGCAACACTTACTAAAAGAGAAATCAGAGGGATAAAAAGAAGCTTTATTAAAAAAGTAGCATGGAGCGCAATGCGACTGAAGGCCGAAACATCCCTGTGATGGGTGTCCAGCAAGAAACATCCGGTCTTTAGTAGGGGATATGATCTCGCCCGACTGCTAGGCAGCTTTCACAGCGTCTGCCCATGCTGAGAATGAGTTTTTGAGGCATTGCTGCCCATTCGTCTTGCAGCGCCAATCGAAGCTCCCGAATCGTTACTGGTGGAAAGGTAGGAGCTGCCAACCGTCTGCCTAGAAAATCCCATACATGCTCGATGGGATTGAGATCCGGAGATCGTGCCGGCCAATCCATACGTTCAATATCCTCACTCTCTAAGAGCTGTTTGGCAGCTACTGTGCGATGACATGGTGCATCGTCGTCCTTTTTTCTCCCGAACAAAAAACTTTTTAAAGATATTTTGAAATAATAATACATGTTAGTTGGTATTTCAGAAACCGCATTCAGAAACGCGCAAATGAGAGAGTATAAGAGGTCCAAATGATCTGTCAAAAATGTCTTCAGCTGCCAAATCTTGTCTGATAATTTAATGGCTCTTTTATTAGAGGTAGTAATTATATACGCTTGTTCATATACAGGGTGTTTCATAATGAATAGCGGGGTTTTAACATGTTATAATATTTATTGCACCAAACTTACAGCCACAAGTGATATATCAAATGAAAGAGCAACTCAAACAGCTTTGTTTGTTGGCATCAGTGCGCATGCGCGTGGAATGTTTCTGCTGCAATCCGCCTTCTTATCTGGATACTTTACAGCTATGGCTCTTCCCTCAACTGACACAAGATGAACCAGAAAACTTCATCTTTCAGTAAGATGGTGCGCCGCCTTTTTGGCATAATGAGGTACGCGATTGGCTTAACCTAACTGTACCCGACCGCTGGATTGGCCGTAAGGGGCCTAATGACAGGGCTTGTTGCCCATGGCCTCCACGGTCACCCGATCTAACGCCGTGTGATTTCTATCTTTGGGGGTTTGTTAAGGACCGTGTGTCTGTGCCTCCACTGCCAGCCGACCTTTCCGAATGAAGGAACAGGATTTAAACAGCTGTTGCAGCAATGACTAATGAGACACTCATCAAAGTTTGGGAAGAACTCGCATATCGTCTTGACGAGTGACGAATGGTGCTCACATTGAACACTTGTAGGCTATTATGTAAAACTGTTTGAGTTTCTCTTTCGTTTGATATATCACTTGTGGCTGTAAGTTTGGTGTAATAAATATTATAACATGTTAAAACCCCACTATTCATTTTGAAACACCCTGTATTATCTTTCCGGCTCAGTTCGTAATTGCATTCGGTAATTGAGAATTCCATTCTCTCAAAATTTTATTTCGGGGCTCTCCTCAATCTCGCAAACAAGGAACTACTAATTATTTCTTAAAGGGCAGCTTTACAAATGTTATTTCTAAAAGTTTGCATCACAGGTTTTTCGTGGAGAAACAAAAAATAAATCATTTATTTAAACTGTTTGCTTTAAAATAATAAAATTTGTCTTTTTCTTAAGTTACTCAATTACGCTATTGTTTTTTGCAATATTTGTTCAACTCATTTACATTGAATTTGATATCAGAAGAATTTGAAAATTTAAAATTTTTTGCTGTGTGATAGTATTTTTTTTTTCTTTAATCAGCTTCCCCCGAAAAAAGATTTAAACAAAATCATGAAAAAAGGTCTCATTAGAATGTAATCAATCCCGTGGAGAAATATCGTTAAAAAACAAAAATGAGTCAAAAAATAAATTAAATTTATTGAATAAAAGTTTGAAAACGTTGAAAAAAGGACAAAATGGAAGAAACGAAAGCAGGTAGACATGTGAGACATTACCTTTCATGATGGCTAAAGAGGCTGGCTCATTTCCATGCTTAACGTTCGATTTGGACAATGTTTCATTAATTTTGAACACAGTTAAGAGAAGGATACTGTTAAAGGTTCCGGTGCGACTTCCAACTTTCTTGAAAGGACGACACAGTTCTTGAGAAAAACACAGGAGATTTATTTACACTATGTACAGGAAAGATCGTTAACAACTGCTAAATGAATCATCAGCAATTAAGCAAATAACAATCAACACCGTAAACTCAACGGTTACATACGTATTTAGATCCAAATACGAAAAACAACACAGTGAAACGCCTCGCAATAAACAGAGCTAATACACTCTCAGTACAACTTCTCAATCGAGACTGACTTTTTATCATGCGGCGCGGCTATTTATCGACATCGAAAAGTTTCCACAATATTCCAAAAGATTCCAGAAAATCGTAGACCGTTATCTTATTTCTTTCTATTCACAAATTCTATCATTCAGAAATGAGGGGACCGTATACTTCAGCCGAATGTACGGGGGCTGTATATTCATTACAAGAAACTATTTACAGGTTACGTTACTACAATAATCTATATATATAAAAATGAATGTTTGTCTGTATGTCATCCATGAACTCAAAAACTACCCGGCAGATTTGGCTGAAACTTTCACCGTTTGTTATTTTTGGTACTGGGAATGTCTATAGACCAGTTCGAAAAAAATCCGTTCCTTTTTTATTCCAATTTAAGTCACAATCCATTGGATAAATACGAATAAAATGCAGAAATTAATTCGCGTGAAAGATCTCATTGATAAGAAGCCATTTTTCTTGAGTTTGAACAAATAAATTCTTTCTTTATTGTTTTATGGCTTTTCATGCAACGGGGGGATTTAAAACTTTTTCTATTTGATATTTTTAGCGATGGATTGATCTTGCAAACTGCGTGAGTACAAAATTTGAGTAGAGTCACGGCTTCACTGGATACCTGGACCGATTATTATGAAAATGGCTATATATATGTATTTTTCCACGGAGAAGGTGCATAATATGCTCATTGAAGCCACTCGCCACCAGGTGGCACTGCAGAGTAGCAACTTCTGCCCCGTTCAACCGATTGTCATGAAAATCAGTATAATGATGTATTTTTTTTTGTTGGCGTAGCAACGCGCGTCGGGTACAGCTAGTTTTAGATAAAAGATAATTTAATAAACCCCAAATTTAGCTAGATTACGACAAATTAATCACAAAAATAATTACTATTTACAGAATTTGTAAGAATACAATTCAATTCTAGAGGAAAAGGTTTGAATTTTGTGTCCACCTTTAATGGTGCCGAAACTAAGTTTAAATGTAAAAGTTTAAAAAATTATTTTATTTAAACTATAGGCTACATTTCAGCAGATCAATAATGTTTAATATTTGTAGTGGCAGGTGAGTTAAAATTTTTTCATCTATAAATCAATAGCACTGCTAATAAATGTGTGCAACAAAAAAAAAAAAAAAAAAAAAAAAACAAAGATAATATTTTAGATAAATAAATACCTTTGTGCTGAACAGTAAAGTAAGAAAAAGCAACGTTAAAAAAAGCACAAATTGCCAATTACAGCAGACACTTGTTTCGGCGTTACAGGGAACGCCTTTTTCAATGCATAAAGTAATTAGGTTATGGATGAAAAGACATCCGACAAAAGACATTGAAAAAGGCGTTCCCTGTAACGCCGAAACACGTGTCTGCTGTAATTGGCAAGTTGTGCTTTCTTTAACGTTGTTTTTTCTTACTTTATAATGTTTTAGTTTTTAATTCAATGAGTTAAAAAGATGAAAACTGTTTGGTGCATTTTACATTAATGGGCGGGCCGATTTAATTAACGAATTTAGAAAGTTAAAATGCATCAGTTTCATGTGGGAAGATGACAAAGTTGCAAAAAAGTGTTGTCTTGACATTCGCGAGTGCGACTGGTTTTATTTCTGTATTTATTTATTTATTTTCGTTTATTTATTTTATATTTTTTGAAGGAAAAAAAATGGAAGAATCTCAAAAAAAAAAAAAAAAAAAAAAAATATATAAATATATATATATATTGATAATAATTTGCCGAATTCTACAAACTGAAGTAATAAATATTAAACGACACAGATAGTATGTAAAGCATTATATTCCCCCTAGTGTCTCGGAGTGAGCAAAAACACTTTAAATACTTTCATTCCAAGTCTGTTGCGAACCGAAGCAAAGAAAATGTTTTATACAGATAAATTTTCCCAGTATTGGCAGTTGTGATGTGATTCAATGGTTAACTCTCTAAATACGGCCATATTGAAACCAAATTGAAAAAAAAAAAAAAAAAAAAACCATCGCCAAATTTGTCGCCAAGTTGGCGAAAAATCTTGGCGACCAAAAGACTGGCGATGTATCGCCAAGTGTCCAACAAATTATAACACCACTTGAGTTTACATCGAAATTAATAATGATTTCCCCCCAAAAAGGTGCAAAAGATCCCCTTTGGAGCATCCGAATGCAACCAAAATTGAAGGTGCTCAATTAGACCCCACTAGGAGTCTACGCACCAAATTTCAACTTTCTAGGCATACCGTTTTTGAGTTATGCGAGATACATTCGCACATACATACGTACATACAGACGTCACGAGAAAATTCGTTGTAATTAACTCTGGGGTCGTGAAAATGGATATTTCGGGTGTGTGTAGGTTCCTAGGCACATATCCACGTGTGGTCGTGTCGAAAGAAAACTCAACGTTCATTCGGGGGTGAGAAAAATGGAAATGAAGGCCGATTTTTGAATGAAAATTTTTTCGCGAATACAATACTTCCTTTTTTGTAAAAGGAAGTAAAAAGCCAGTGTTTATAGTGATGTTGGAAAAATACATTCCAATAGTGACTTTCTAAAATGAATATTTTGAGAGAAAATATTTCTTATCTTTTAAGACATAGATTACTATACATAAAACTATGAAATAATATGAATTTAACATTCGCTTTTGTGAAAGATCCAAGTGAATTCAAAAGGGAAATGCAAATAGTATTTCGAGTGAAACTTACTAAGGAAAGCTGATTTCCCCCATGATAAGAAATGAAGAGTTTTGCTCCACATTCGAAAGAAGTAAAAAGAAGTAAAGTCGGACCTCCATATATCGAAGTAGCAAATTGCCGGAAAAAATTCGATATATAGAAATTTCGGTATATAGAAACAATCTTATTTTATCCTAAAAACCTCCTAAAACACTAAAATTAAAGCTAATTTTCGTGTATGAAACCTAGTTTCTAATTTATACGAGCACCGGATTAATTGAAAGTTAATTAAAAGAATAACAGAAATTACATTTTTGCGCCTTCATACATCTTCATTCTTTGTCAATTCAACTTGATCCGCAACATTAGGGGATTTTCGTTTTGACAAATCGAGAGAAAAGTAAAAAACTAATCTACTTAACTTGAATGATTTTCACTGCAGCTAAAACGATTACGAACGATAATCAACAGACAAAAGGGATGACTTAAATTTGATTTTACAATGCTACTGGTTACAACTAAGATATTTGAAATAAACGTGAGGGAATTGAAGAATTCTAGAACGAAACAACGACACACATCCCTCAACCCCAGATTCCTTATGAGTTTCGTAGCAACCTTTAGTGAACATAATTTTCTCCCCAACCTTTATTTTTCATGAGATAAACAGTCTAAAGAGGAAAAAAAATTACGAATGTCTCGAAAAAAAAATCGATATGTAGAAATCTTTTCGATATATAGAAACAATTTTTCTATGTAATGAACATAGAAATTTGCGATATATAGAAAACTAGCTGTACCCGACGCGAGTTGCTACGCCAACAAAAAAATACATCATTATACTGATTTTCATGACAATCGGTTGAACGGGGCAGAAGTTGCTACTCTGCAGTGCCACCTGGTGGCCAGTAACTTCAATGAGCGTATGATGCACCTTCTCCGTGGAAAAATACATATATATAGCCATTTTCATAATAATCGGTCCAGGTATCCAGTGAAGCCGTGACTCTACTCAAATTTTGTACTCACGCAGTTTGCAAGATCAATCCATCACTAAAAATATCAAATAAAAAAAGTTTTAAATCCCCCCGTTGCAAGAAAAGCCATAAAACAATAAAGAAAGAATTTATTTGTTCAAACTCAAGAAAAATGGTAACTTCTTATCAATGAGATCTTTCACGCGAATTAATTTCTGCATTTTATTTGTATTTATCCAATGGATTGTGACTTAAATTGGAATAAAAAAGGAATTATCGATCGGATTTTTTTCGAACTGGTCTATAAACATTCCCAGTACCAAAAATAACAAACGTTGAAAGTTTCAGCCAAATCTGCCGGGTAGTTTTTGAGTTCATGGATGACATACAGACAAACATTCATTTATATATATATAGATTTCGATATGTGGAAGTTCGATATATGGAGGTTCGAGTGTAGATTTCACAGTACTGAGAAAAATATTCACAGGTGTAGGCCACTCCAATATTTTTAATATTTAATAAGAAGAGATTTCCTCATTGTTTTGTTATTGACGGAAGGAAATGCTTTCGCTTTGGAGAGTTACTTAATGAGGGCAGCAGAATGAAAATCCCACAGTACATTTGCTCTTTCTATTTTATCATAGAACCTGACCATTTTCTAATTCAGTGAAAATGTTAATTGCGGGAAGAAAACTATTTAGTTCACTGCCTTCGAGTCTTCTTTTAAAGGAAAAGGATTCGTTTATTTAAAAATAATTTTACCTTTTAAGAGCATTTAACTCTTTTGCTTTGAACTTTTACGGACACCTACTTTGGGGCTGTATACAAACGAAATTGTCAGTTTGTGACAAAAATTACATCACGTACTTTATAACAGAATATACAGTCGAACCTAAATATATCGAAGTAGCAAATTGCCGGAAAAAAAATCGATATATAGAATTTTCGATATATATAGAAACGATCTTCTAAAAATCTCCTAAAACATTAATTTATACGAGCATTAAATGAAAGTTAATAATTAAAAAAATTACATTTTTGCGTCTTCATACATCTTCATTCTTCGGCAATGCAACTTGATCCGCAACATTTGGGGATTTTCGTTTTGAGAATATAATCGAGAGAAAAGTAAAAAATCAATCTACTTGACTTGAATGATTTTCACTGAAGCTAAAAAGACTAGGAATGATTATTAACAGGCAATAGGGATAACTTGAAACTGATTTTACTGTAGTACTGGTTGCAACTAAGATATTTAAAATAAGCTTGAGGGAATTTAAGAAGTCCAGAACGAAACAAAGACCTATCTACACACCCCTCAACCCCAGATTCCTTTTTAGTTTCGTAGCAACCTGTAATGAACATAATTTTATCCCCTAACCTTTATTTTTCATGAGATAAACAGTCTAAAGTGGAAAAAAAAATCTACGAATGTCTCGAAAAAAAATTCGGTATATAGAGAGTTTTTCGATATATAGAAACAATTTTTCAATGTAATGAACATAGAAATTTACTGAGATTTCGATATATAGAGAGTTTTTTGATATATAGAAACAATTTTTCTATGAAATGAACATAGAAATTTACTGAGATTTCGATATATAGAGTTTTTCGATATATAGAAACAATTTTTCTATGTAATGAACATAGAAATTTACTGAGATTTCGATATATAGAGAGTTTTTTGATATATAGAAACAATTTTTCTATGAAATGAACATAGAAATTTACTGAGATTTCGATATATAGAGTTTTTCGATATATAGAAACAATTTTTCTATGTAATGAACATAGAAATTTACTGAGATTTCGATATATAGAGTTTTTCGATATATAGAAACAATTTTTCTATGTAATGAACATAGAAATTTACTGAGATTTCGATATATAGAGAGTTTTTTGATATATAGAAACAATTTTTCTATGAAATGAACATAGAAATTTACTGAGATTTCGATATATAGAGTTTTTCGATATATAGAAACAATTTTTCTATGTAATGAACATAGAAATTTACTGAGATTTCGATATATAGAGAGTTTTTTGATATATAGAAACAATTTTTCTATGAAATGAACATAGAAATTTACTGAGATTTCGATATATAGAGTTTTTCGATATATAGAAACAATTTTTCTATGTAATGAACATAGAAATTTACTGAGATTTCGATATATAGAGTTTTTCGATATATAGAAACAATTTTTCTATGTAATGAACATAGAAATTTACTGAGATTTCGATATATAGAGAGTTTTTTGATATATAGAAACAATTTTTCTATGAAATGAACATAGAAATTTACTGAGATTTCGATATATAGAGTTTTTCGATATATAGAAACAATTTTTCTATGTAATGAACATAGAAATTTACTGAGATTTCGATATATAGAGAGTTTTTTGATATATAGAAACAATTTTTCTATGAAATGAACATAGAAATTTACTGAGATTTCGATATATAGAGTTTTTCGATATATAGAAACAATTTTTCTATGTAATGAACATAGAAATTTACTGAGATTTCGATATATAGAGTTTTTCGATATATAGAAACAATTTTTCTATGTAATGAACATAGAAATTTACTGAGATTTCGATATATAGAGAGTTTTTTGATATATAGAAACAATTTTTCTATGAAATGAACATAGAAATTTACTGAGATTTCGATATATAGAGTTTTTCGATATATAGAAACAATTTTTCTACGTAATGAACATAGAAATTTACTGAGATTTCGATATATAGGAAATTTGGACATGTGGACGTCGATATATGGAGGTTCGACTGTATTTATGAAAAATTGCGTGTGGGGGAGGTCAAATGTGACAAAAGGGTCTAAAAACATGTGACATAATTTACGGACAATACCTTTGCAAAATGCGGATGATGATCTAAAAAAAGCGAAACACATACTTTGAAATGCATGCGGTTATCCCATCCAGAGATTGCAGTTTCGTCTTTGCTATGAACTCATCATTTTGGAATAGGGAATAACAGAGCTGGAGGCAGATGTCATCTCTTTGAAGCCGAGAAACTGGAAGATAAAATAAATGAATCTCACCAGTAAGAGTTGAACTCGTAAATGGTAGGTTACTCTGATCAGGGGTGATTGTGACTCCATGAAAAAATACCTGAACTTTTTTTTTCCAAGAAGAAAGTGTTTTGATGGGCATATATATATACATATTACATGTATGTACACATTATATTATGTATATAAATAATTTATATACATAATTATTTGTTGGGGCTAAAACTCGAAGCTTCAATTAGGCTTAATACGTCCATGTGCATGGTGGGAGTTAAATTCTTTTAATTTTTCTCATTTCTTGAAATTTTTCAAAGATTCTTCTTATCTAGCCTTTATTCCATCCCCCACCCCATCTGTTCTTCGATAATTACCATAGAGTTTACAAAATATGACCGTAGCTTACGCTTTATACCAAACAAAACTTCTCCAATTTGGACTTTTGGTGTTTCATTAAACATCGCCCTAAGTTTTACAAAAGTGGGTTTTTCTGAAAATATAGAAGTTCCGGTATTTTCGAAGATGAAGATACCGGAAATCAAGATGAAAATACCGGAAATCCGGTAAAATACCGGAACACAATCATCCCTGTCTGATATTAAGCATTAAGTTAGCACCCAGACTGTTTCTGGATGGAATAACTGGTATATTGCATGGAGTTCTGCCATAGGTTCTGCTACACCCTTGTGCATATTGATGGAATCAAGTTTTCATTTTCGAGATCTTTTGTTTATAACAGCTGTTTAGCCTACCCTTTAATCAGGCGCTATAATCTCACGTTTTTTTGTCTCAAATATATTTGTTTTGTTTAAAGGGGGTCCGGGACATATTTTGAAATTTTTTTATTATATACTTTAGAGTTTTGAAATTTTTTGCACTGGTTCACCATTTATTTAATAAGCAAAATCATAACATAAATATGAAAAAAAAATTTAATTTACGTTTACCCGCCAATGTTCCAAAAATGGAACATCATATTTAACTGAAAATTTTCCCAAGAAATAACGTTAAAATAAACAAGTTTTTTTTTAACGCAGTTTAGTCTTATTTCAAAGTATTTTTTGATTTCTTGCTTGATTGTTTATATATTTTCAATTATTTACTGCGATTTTTCAAAGATGAGTGTTTTTTTAGCTTTTTGCAACTTTTTCTTATAAAATTTACCAAAAATTGGCTTTTTCAGAAAATGTGATGATATTTATTATAGTTGTGAAAAATACTTCAATGCATGATTTTAAAATGCTTGCAGAAATGTACAATATTTCCAAAAGATGTACCCCTTCAAAATAGCATGTTCCAATTTTGGAACATTGGCGCTTTTAGGGAGTCAAATTTCCAAGAAGTAAATCGTTCGACTTCAAAGGGGAAATTTCATTTTTCGTAATACTATATGTTTCTTTTTTCTTCTCATTTTGAATGTACTCTGATGTAGATGTTGGCAAAACCAAGTAAGTTTATATTTTGAAAGGATATGACGTTTCGTTAGCAAAGAAAATAATAACAGTCTACTGTTTGACGGACTATATGGCTCTGAATCCACACCTGCTCGGACAACTGCATTGTTACGTGATAATAAAAAATAATATTAGTGAGCGTTTTATTCTTCATATTTTAATTATTTTTTTTTTTTAAAAGGGGTTGCTTTAAATTGCTATAACTCAAAATATTCTTCATCAATTTTCCAATTTTTTTTAAATGAATTACGCACAAATATCTAAGCTTTAATTTTTATTCGGCGATTTTAAAAATATTGATTCAATAAAAAATATTTGAAGAAAAATTTCGAAAAATTCGATGATACATTTTTTTTTTTTAATCATAATTTTTGCAGTAAAGGTTTTTTTCAAATTCGGCGAATAAAATTTAAAGTAAACTGTTTAAAAAAGATATGCTCCAAGTTTCATTATCTTTATCGGTTCCTGACTTATAAGAGTTTGAATGCAAGAAATCGGGAAAAATAGCATCATGGAGAAAAACGCGTTTAAAGTTTTAAAGTTAAATACACATTAGTTAGGTACATGAAACAAAAATAATGATATCTTTCGTTCTATTTAAGATAGAAACAAGATTCAAACGTCCTTTTAAGAATCAAAAAACCGAGTAATTTTTCACATCAAAAAAAAAATTGCAAATTTTGACGATTTTTGTGTCCCGGACCCCCTTAAGTGCTATAAATTTCTACATATTTTTGCTGTTTTTTCTTAATCCGGTCACTTTTTATGTAAGTTAGCCATGGATATTTCTCCTCTGAAGAGGCAGGCCATTGCTACATTGAGTGAAAATCTGATTGAACAACAGAAGAAACGAGCTGATGTGTGCATCACATGACTTCCTTTTACTTCGAATTTAATGTCATTTCCCCATTATTGGCATATTTAATGTGATTCAATAGTTTACTCTCTAAATATCACCAACAGTGGCAAAATTGAAACCAGATTTAAAATTAAAAAAAATCGCCAAATTTGTTGCCAAGGTGGCGACAAAACTCGGCGACCAAAAGACTGGCGATATATCGCCAAGTGTCCGACAAATTATAACACAACTTGAGTTTACATCGAAATTAACAATGATTTCCCCCCAAAAAGGGACAAAAGATCCCCTTGGATACACAAATATGAGCATATCGTCGCCTCAGAGCAACAGTACGACATCTTAAGGGGTCACAGTAAATTTCAAACATTTTTTTAAATTTAAGTAAATTTTATATTTCTTTGAAACCATAACATGCATACTTATTTCTTAACCAATAATGTATTTTCAAAATTTAAAAATAGTGCCAACTTTTTTAAAAATTCAAAAATTTAAAGAAAATTTCACATCTTTGAAATCCCTAAGGCTTTTTTATTTTTGCACTAATTAAAAAATTTATTTCGCTAAATGATCACTATAATCATCTCTAAAAATCTGTGCATTCATTTGCTTATGAGTTTATTAGAAAATTTTCTGTGATTAATTATGTAAAAAATCAAAGTTTTTTTTTTTTAAATTGGTTTTTGAAGGTTTAACATGCTCTAAACCTTTGAGTCATTTATAAAATGTTTATCCAATGCACAGTTTTGTCAAATATGTTGTCCCAATTGCCAAAATTATTACTTTAAAGCTGTATCTTTAATAGAAAAAAATTCTTAGGATTTCTAATGACATGAAAACACAAAAATACCATCATCGAGAAAAAGCAGTTTAAAGTTTTTCTTTTGCATAAGAACACCTAGGGAGCATGGCCTAAAAACACTCATAACTTTTTTTTTATATTTGAACTAAAGCAATGAAACTTTTCCCCTGTGTTTAGAATAGTTTTTAGTTTTGAAATAAGCAATAACATTTTGTTTAGATCGTTTCATCGTTTTTGAGATACTGTAACCCCTTAAGAATTAAATGTCTTACTGTTGCTCTGAGGCGACGATGTAAGAATTTAATGAGCAAAATTACAAACACTCGATGTTGGAATCTTTTGTTACGTCTCATCTTTTACCCAGTTCCTTTGACACATTGGGTAGACAGTGTCAATCGTTCGTTAATGCGGCACAATGGCGTGGGTCAAGTTTTTGCAGTCGGGATTTGATCGACACGGTCATTGTCCCCAGGGCCTGATTACTAAATAGGCCAACTAGGCCGTGGCCTAGGGCCCCCACTTTTTAGGGGCCCCCAAATTACTATTTTTTTTAAAACCAATAGCTAAAACTGTATTCGCCAATGTCTAAAACTGTAAGGGTTGACTACACAGGGCCCCAAAAAAGCATATGGCCTGGGGCCCCCTAATATCTTAATCGGGCCCTGATTGTCCCCTCCCCGATCTGGGAAACAATTTAATTCCCTATAAAATGCATCTCCAGTATAGATCTAGTCCCCCCGAAAAATTTTGAAGTTGACTGTCCTGGGGGGTGAGGGGGGAACGTTTTGAAATACAAACATTTCACGGGTCATGTGTGAAAGCAGTTTGGATTTTGTGCAGAAGGGAAGTGTTTCGGCTAGTGATGTGTGCAGGATCGTTAAAAAAGTAGATCCGGGGATACGGATCCGGATCATTAGTCTCAAGATCCGCAGATACGGATACGGATCTCAAAATGTTTTTGCCCAATTCAACTATCCAAGTGTAAAATTTATTACGGAAGGTATTCCCGTCACTATGATAACACTGTTTCTTCAAAAAATGTCATCTACGGCGAAAATATAATAAAGACTATGATTTACTCTTTGAAGAAATCTCCGTTGAAATTGATTCAGAGTTGGAAGGTCAGCGTAGCATTAATGCTTAAATTGAATGTGAAAAATTATTTCTATCTTGCTCGGTAGATGTAGGATACAGGAGCAAGAATGCAAAGCTGCTACTGGATAGGCTAGAAATAATTTTTCGCATTTTATTTCAGCATAAATGCAGCGCTGACCCATTCCATCCAAATCACTCCGACCGACGAAATAACAGAGCCGGGAACACCTTTACAAGCAGTAAATAGAGACTTTAGTCTCACTTTTTTTGAAGGATGCCGGGAAAAACCAAAATGAAGAAAAACAGAAACCCCATATCAATAACAAAAACTAATATTAAACTAAAAGTTTAAAAAAAAAGAAAAGTCTCAGAAGGCCGTTGGCTTTTGAAATGATACCTTATAATTTAAGTAGGGAATAAAACCTAATTTAAACTGAATTTAAGAGTCTTTTATTCAAACATTTAAAAATTTTAGAATAGAAAAGATCCGTTTAAGATCCGTCAAAAAAGTAACGGATACGGATACGGATCTTTTTTTCCACGGATATCTACGGATACGGATATCCGGAACATCACTAGTTTGGCGCTGTATTACCTTGCCTTACCTTCACAGCGGTATTGCGACGGTGACTCAACTATCTAACTAAATACTAACAACTTTCCCTTTTCAATAAACTCCTAAGGAAGAGATATCCATTTCAAAATCAAGCCCAAAATTATTACAGTAAACCCCGGATTATCCGCGGATTAGGGTAGCACGGTAACCGCGCATAAGCGATAACCGCGGATAATCCGAAGAATGAGTAAAAAAAACGATACTACTGTACACAATAGCTAAGAAATACGAATAAAACTCAAACATACATTTAAGTTATAGCTAAAAACATTGCATCTACTAACATTGAATGTAAAAAATATACGCATGTAAAAGCTAAAAACGAACTGTAATACAATCATAAGTTTAAAAAACATTTAATGACCGTTGAAAAAATGAAGACGATTAATTGGGAAAAGACCCGCGGATAATCCGACCGCCGATAATCGGGAGTTTACTATATAACATGAATCACCAGAATTTTAAAAATAGAAGCAACCGTTAATTAATCAGTTTTCTTGAAAGTTTTGGATTTTTTTTTTTTTTTTTTTTTGAACAATCACGATTGCTTATTGCTTTCATTTGACTGTTTCTGGCGTTCCTTTGATTTTTCCCACCAGCACCCTCCGCAGCATCACCGTCGACCGGGTCCTCACGATGCTCTTCCTCTTGCGAAAACCGTCTCCAGGTTTCGTCAATATCCTACACTTAAGCGCATACATACACGCACGTACACACACACACATACATGCACCTACAAACATACACAAACACACACCTACACACTCACATACACACGACTACCCACACACTCATGCCTGCACACAGACACAAACACACACTCCTACACACACACATACCCCCCACACACACATACCCCCCACACACAAACACACACGCTTACATATACACACACACTCGTGATTGCGAAAAACATAATTTGAATTCAAGATGACAAAATTCAAATTATTATTTTTTTTTTGAGAAATCACGATAGCTTATTGCTTTCATTTGACTGTTTTGATGTGCTATCATTTTATATTCCCACCAGCACCCTCTGCTGCATCACCGTCGACCGGCTCCTCTAGCGAAAACCGTCTCGATGTTGCGTCAATATCCTACACTTACACGCACGTACACACACACACATAAATACGCTTCATACACATACACAAACACATACACACACTCAAACACATACACACACGCATACATACAGACACCTACACACAACTACCCACACGCTTATCACACTCATGCCCACACACAACTACCCACACACTCAATGCCTGCACACAGACACAAACACATATGCCTACTCACAGACAGTGGCGTATCTAGGGAGGGGCGGAGGGGGCGTTCCGCCCCGGGCGGCACTTTTTGGGGGGCGGCAATTTCACTTTTGATGCGAAAAAATGTAACGCGTTTTCACAATAAGGAAATCATGCTTTTGATCTATTACTGGAGGCAAAAAAGAAGAAAAAGTGTTCGAATTGTAAGGTTTTAGTACGACTATGATAATAAAATTACTCTAATACAAACCATGTGTTTTTCTTGTATATATCACAGCACTATTGTTTGTTTGTTCTCTTCTTTCGTCTGAAGCTACAAACTGAGGGAGGTGGTTGTGTAAAGTCAAGGGACCATGTTTTTGTTCTTTTCTTTTTGCTGTTAAGGTTAACTACTACAGAAGAAACAATAAAATTCATAACTTTTCGTTATATGATGAAGCTACCACTTGGTTTTAAGTAAGTTCCCAGGAAACCACCGTATTTAGAAAAAAATACTTTTTTTAAAGGAAAGTGACAACAAGAGTAAAAGGAGAAAGGTCTCAAATGGTGGGCGATTCTTGCTCATTTTCAGGGTAGCATTATTTGTATCAACAATTGCTTTGATTGGTCATTGACTACAAAATTTTCACTGATACAGAATGAATTTTATGTTCATTTTATAAAAAAAATATTCACAATTCGAATAATAATTGTTTGTATTACTGTATTATATCAAGTAATTCCTTTTCACAATGAGTTTCGCATTTAGTCATTTATTTTAAGAAAAGGTTTTTAATTAGTAAAACGATCTCTAGGCAAAGTCTTAGAACATTTCGACCTCCATTAGTGAAAAAGAAAATCATTCGAATTTGGTAATATAGCAATGCCGGATCTAGGGAAGGGGGGGGGGATGAGTCTTGCTCGTACCCTGGATGGCAACTTCTGAGTTTGTCAACATTAGGCGAGTCGGTCAAGCACAGATCCAAAAGGAAGTAATAACTCCCTTTGAGAAACCAAATCGACCCTAAATTTGCGTTTCTAAAACCTAAAATTAGGAAAATTTCCCCGACCTTTACGCTTCTTCCTATTATCGCAAAGCTTAAAATGCAATTTCAGGACTTTAATTTCGAAAAAATTCCGGAGGAGAGTCACTTACTATCCCTTTCTCCCTTAATTTGTCCAAACATAGCCTAAAACAGCTTTTTGGGGGGCTCCATTTACACTCCCCCTTCCCTTTTGTTGTCTAAAGTGTGTCAAAGATAGCTTTAAAACGTGTTTTGGAACTTCGATCAACTGAGGACAGCTTAAAATTGCTTTGTTAAACTCTCAATAAATGTCACATTTTCGGAAAGAGTAACCGAAACTTCCTATCCCTTAGCGTCACCAAACAGCCCAAAAGTGCAGTTTTAGGCATTGAGTCTCGAAACATTTCTAAGGGATAACGTCCACCCCAACCCTTCACATCTCATCTTTTACCCTAATATTGATTATTGAGTTTTTCTAACTTTTAATACCAACAAATTCACGAGGGCGGTCAAGCCGTGACCCTTCCTGTATAATGATTAAAGATAGTCTAAAGTGTGTATTTAGGACATCAACTTCGAACTTTAAAATCCCCATCTTATCCAATGTCGCCAAAAATAGCTTAAAGTTGGGTTTTTGGAACTTAAACTTCAAAAAAATTCTAAGGTAGGGACCCCAGATGTGCAGTAAATCACCTAACGTCATAACATTTGACTCCAAATTTCGTTTTGAGAAATTTCTGAGGGAAGACCGCAACCCCCCCCCTTTTTTTTTTAATAATGAAGAGCTTAAAATGAGCAACAGTTTCGAAAAAGATTTCAGGTGGGAAACCCCCATCTGAACTCTCTCATTACGTTGTCCGTCAAACAATGGCTGAAGTCGCGTTTTTAGGACGTCATTTGAAAAGGTTTCAAGGGGAGACGGAAAAACCATCTGACTTCCCAACATTTTTGGAAACAGTTGGAAACTATTGCCCTCAAAGATAGCCAATAGTTGCGCTTTTGAAACTTCGTCATCGAAAAATTTTCAGAGAGCTCCTGAACGTTCCCTATTCTCTTTAACGTCATCAAAGATAGACTAAAATTGATTTCAAGTTTGAAAATATTTCTGCAGGAAAATCCAGTCTCTGTTGGAGTTAGGGGAGACCATTACACTACTAGACAGCCTCCTACATTTACGTATTTTTCTGTTTAGTTGAAAAACTTTCTGGACAGCTCCCCCGGACCTTCCCCAATGTCTTATCGTATCCAAAAATAGCCTAAATTTGCTTTTTTTTAACACTTCAGTTTCGGAAATTTTCCTTGAAAAGTCCTGACTCCCTCATGTCACCAAAGAATGCGTAAAACTAATTTTAATTTTTTAAACAAAACAAAAAAAAAAAAAAAACCCTGGTGGGAGCTCCAAGCATCTTTTCTATAAGCGTTGCTAAAAATTGCTAAAAATTCCGAATTTTGACTTAAGTTTTGGAATGTTTCGGTGTTGCTCTGAATTCCTTTTTTTCCTTCTGCAAAAAAGATAATAAAAGAAAAAAATAAGTTTCTTTTCTTGTTTATTAAAATCACATTAAAATACATTTGACTCTTTAATGTGAAAACTAAATCAAATCATAAAGGGCGTCAAATTGAGGAACCCCCCCCCCCCCGGGCGGCAGAAAGTGTAGCTACGCCACTGCACACAGATACACATTCCTACACACACAACTACCCAACACTCATACCTGCACACAGACACAAACACACACATACCCCCCCCCCCCACGCATAAACACATGCCTACATACACACACACGTGATTGCGAAAAACATAATTTGAATTCAAGAGGTAAAAATTCAAATTATTATTTTTTTTTTTGGTTTTTGTTTTTTATATATTTTTTCGGAATATGCTGCCCCCCCCCCCCGGATACCCCCATATCATTGACGTAACTCCGTAAAAAGAAATCACTCGACGTGTGGAATAAACTGGATTATCGATTAGTCATTTGTATTTTAGTGAAAGGATTAACGTTTGTAAATAATGAAAACAGTCTATTTTTCCGTGCATTCATGTATCACTTGAGGACTAATTTATCAAAAGGGAACACATCTATTTTCCAAAAATTTTCAGGAGATGAAAAAAACGAATTAAACTGTCAGCAAAATTGTTTTCTTATACTTTCTGTGTGCATATAATTGAGCACAAAGGCATAGCAGATTATGTTACAGAGTAAGAAATTTTCAAACAAAAAATCTGGGAGATATCATGATTTTAATTTTGGATATGGTGCCTTTTTACTTCCTTTTTACAAAAAAGGAAGTATTGCGTTCGCGAAAAAATTTTCACTCAAAAATCGGCCTTCATTTCCATTTTTCTCACCCCAGAATGAACGTTGAGTTTTTTTTTTCGACTCGACCACACGTGGATATATGCCGAGGAACCTACAGACACCCAAAATATCCATTTTGACGACCCCCGAGTTAATTACAACGAATTTTCTCGTGACGTCTCTATGTACGTATTTATGTGTGTATGTATCTCGCATAACTCAAAAACGGTATGTCCTAAAAAGTTGAAATTTGGTACGTAGACTCCTAGTGGGGCCTAGTTGTGCACCTTCCCTTTTGGTTGCATTCGGATGTTCCTAAGGGGGTCTTTTCCCATTTTAGGGGGGAAAACATTGTTAATTTCGATGTAAACTCAAGTGGTGTTATAGTTTGTCGGACACTTAGCGATCTATCGCCAGTCTTTTAGTCGCTGTTTTGTCGCCAGCTTGGCGACAAATTTGGCGATTTTTTTAAATTTTAAATTTTGTTTCAATTTGGCCACTGTTGGTGATATTTAGAGAATAAATAATTGAATCACATTAAAATTGCCAATAATGGGGAAATGGCATTAAATTGGAGTAAAAAGGAAGTCATGTGATGCACACATCAGCTCGTTGTTTTAAAAACGTGCTGATGTGTTCTTTTGAACGAAAACCCGTGTGTTGATATAGTTTGACCACGAAAAGAAGGCGGATGATCTTGAAGCAAAAACATCATTTGTATCATTTGTCATAGGGTTTTTGGTATTATTTTGGAGCAGATGTGATTAGCGAGACCGTACCTCTTACTATTCGGTACTTTCTGGCAGATTCTACCTATTACGAATGATACAAATGATGTTTTGCTTCAAGGTCGTCCGCCATCTATCCGTGGTCAAGCTTTACCTCCCACTTCCTATTCCTATTCCTATTCAGAGTCACAACTGACTACAACTGTATTTATGTCGAGGACTGCATACTAAGTGCCTTGCCTCCATTATTTTATATACCGATAGATGGCAGCACCATCACCGGATCGAACAGTTTACCAGAATTTAGAACTAGTCCAGGAGCTAATAGCTACCTGGTGCTAGCACCCCCAGACGTATCGTTTCACTCGGAGGACATCGAGACCACGAGCCTATTTAACGTCGCCCAGTCCCCTTTAATGACGACGGTGGGTCTTCGACCATCGAGGTTCGAACTCGGGACCCTCCGGCCCCGAATCAGACACTCTACCGATCGGGCTAACACGGCCCCACATCCCACTTAACCGAAACACTAATGCATCACCATCTCATGTCTTCTTATTGAAGTATTTGAACCTAAAATTAGTGGGATTGGAAAGTTAGAATTTTTCTTAGCTTTTTACTTCATTAGTGTTCATGACATGATTATATTATTTCATAAAATCTAGGATCTAGAGAAATAGAACTAAGGTAAAAGGTAATAAAAGCAAGAAGTCTAACACCGTTAAAAACGTTAAACACCGTTAAAAAAATTTATTCGAAAGATTCACTCAGAAAAAATGCTCTTTTCTTTTTGGTAAAATTTTCAATTCTGAAAAAAAAAAAATCTTTTTTTTAAAACATTGTAAAGTAATAATGATCGACTATGTTAAAAGGAAAAAATAGTCGAATTTGTTAAAACCCGGTTTTCTAGATATGTACACGAATGTCTTCGTCGTCAATACATTTTACATCGACTTGATGGTCCTTAGAGCTTATTTAATGACATGTTTGCCGAAAAAGGCTGTGAATGCACTCTAACGGTAGCATCTTTTCCATGAATCATACAAAAGATCAAACGTCACCTATCGGTTATTTTGTCACTCTTCGAAGAACACAAAGTAGGGATTCGGAGATCTTTTGAAAAAGAGTAGTTTTCGTTCATCAGATTTAGTCAGGATATGTTCCCTATTGTTTGAAATAAACAGAAAAAAGTGTAGGGTTTGTTGCGTTTTGATTGAAGAGCCAAACTTTACCCTTTAATAAAGTATGGACCCGCTTTTAGTCCTAGAGACTAGGGGCTCATCTGAAAGATAAAGAAAATGCTAAAAAACTGTAGGGTTTCTTACGTTTTGATTGAAGAGCCAAACTTTACCCCTTAATAAAATATGGACCCGCTTTTAGTCCTAGAGACTAAGGGCTCATCTGAAAGATAAAGAAAATGCTAAAAAACTGTAGGGTTTGTTACGTTTTGATTGAAAAGCCAAACTTTACCCTTTAATAAAATATGGACCCGCTTTTAGTCCTAGAGACTAGGGGCTCATCTGAAAGATATAGAAAATGTTAAAAAACTATAGGGTTTCTTACGTTTTGATTGAAAAGCCAAACTTTACCCTTTAATAAAATATGGACCCGCTTTTAGTCCTAGAGACTAGGGGCTCATCTGAAAGATATAGAAAATGTTAAAAAACTATAGGGTTTCTTACGTTTTGATTGAAAAGCCAAACTTTACCCTTTAATAAAATATGGACCCGCTTTTAGTCCTAGAGACTAGGGGCTCATCTGAAAGATATGGAAAATGCTAAAAAGTGGATTGGGTTCCCTTTTGATAAATAACTCCTCACTTATTCCAATATGTGAACCTGTAGATTTGTACTGAAGCGTTCGAGCTGAACTGAAATCAGCATTTATCGGGAGAGAAATACATTTGGGTGTGAAATTCCGAAAACAGAATATGGATAGGAATAAGAAACATAACACATTGAAAATGCAATTACATTTTAAGATGCGGCATTAAAGTTTTTTTTTTTTTTTTTTTTTTTTGAGCAATCACGATTGCTTATTGTTCTCACTTGACTGTTTTGATGTCCTTTGATTTTATTTTCCCACCGCCACCCTGCGCACCATCACCGTCGACCGGCTCCTCACGATGCTGCTCCTCTAGCGAAAGCCGTCTCCAGGCTGCATCCATGTCCTGCACACACACGCATACATACACAACTACAAACACACACACGCACGCACACACATACACACACAAATACATACAGAAACCTACACATGCACACAAACACATACTCATACAAACAATTACCCACACATTCATGCCTGCACACAGACACAAACACATATGCCTACACATACATACACATAAACCCCCCCAACTACACACACATAACCCCCCCACATACACACACATGCATACATAACTACACACGCACACACATATACACACAAACACATTCACATACAAACACATACACACATACATAAACACACACACAAATACGTACAGACACCTACACATGCACACACACGCAAACACATACTCATACAAACAACTACCCACACATTCATGCCTGCACACAGACACAAAAACACATGCCTAGACACACATACACATACCCCTACACACAACACACATACCCCTACACACAACGCACATACTCCCCACATACAAACATGCACGCCTACATACACACACTCGTGATTGCGAAAAACATAATTTGAATTCAAGATGTCAAAATTCAAAATATTATTATTATTATTTTTTTTTTTTCATTTACTGTTATGTTCTTGACCTCAAACAATGCAAGCAAACGTAGACGCATCAAAAAAGAGATATGGGAGCCGACTCTCAAATGGGAGGCTCGATCTCTCGAAATGGGAGTCGACTGTTTTGAATAACTCAGCCGACTTTTTTTCTACAATTATTCCGAGTTTCTTTCAAAGATCGTTCGAAATAATCCTTGAGTGCGGAAAGCGACGAGGTCATTTAATTAACTTCCTCATAGCAATCTGACCAGATACCAACTCATCGGACGTTGATCAAAAGCATAGCTTCGAGGCATGCGGGAAAGATTTCTCGAATTAGTTTAAATGAGGTCGATAGAATTCTTTAACCATGCACCGATCTACAACTGTCGGCTCACTCACATATACTCACTTGATTTTCAAGAGCACTTCTAATATTCCGTCACTCTTAACCTTCTGTCAAATAAATGTCTCCTATGGTATCGAAAAAATAAGGAATTGATAGGAATATTCTGAATTATGGAATTGATAAGAAAATCGTTATCACGACAGATGAAGAAAGGGTTGCCAACTCCTAAAAATGTTTCTCCCTAAACTCAACTCATAAAACCCCTAAAAACCCTCAAATGCGATTGGATAGATTCGTGTGACGTCATAAAGTCACGTGATCTTTTTACTGTGACGCCACACATGGCAAATTTAAAGGTCACGTGACCATTGCTATTTTCGATGCTGAGTGAGTTAAGGCATTTTTTTTTTCATCTTTGTGTCATTTCTGATCAAAACAAATGGTTCAAAAAGCCTCAAAAAATGTATGTAAGTAAAAAAATGAAATAAAACAGTCGAACATTGCATTTCCAAAGGTTAAAATAACACATTTTTACCTGATAAAACCCTAAAATTTAAACCCCTAAGCTTATCTCTAAAAATTTTATCCCACTAAAAAACCCCATTCTAAAATTTTCCCCCTAAATCTAGGGGGAAAACCTCTAAGTTGGCAACCCTGGATGAAGATAAAACTTGAAGGCTTCGGAGACGGAATTCAGGTTACAATTCCTTTACATTCAATTTCAATGGATTCTAAGAAGAATTATTTTTCCCAAGATATCCAGTGGGAATTCAGTTTCTCAAGGGGTAATGAAATCCGCCGACAGTGCTGGAAAGCAGAGACCAGGGCCGATCCTAGCAGATGTGCGGCGGTGGAGCATATAGTTAGCAAAATTCATTAAGAGTTTCTCACAATGTAAGTCGAATAAATATGCTGAGTTTTAAATGCTTGTTGAAAAATTAAAGTAAGTCCCGATTTCCGGATAGCGTAGCGTAGTTTAAGAAAAATAGAATGTCAGTGCACAGTGTGTTGGTATGTTGTCCGTTAATATCTACTCTTTGCACACATGCTTCATTTGATTTCAAACTTGTGGAATACGGCAATCAGGCATGGATACAGGAGAGAGGTAATGACCTGAGGCATTAAGGAATGCCTTCTAAAAGGAGTGAAGAGGGTGGTCACTAATGCTCCCCCCCCACCTAAACTTTTATAGACCCTAAACAATGAAAGCATAATTTAGTGAAAAAACCTATACAGATAAGATTCATCCGAAAGTAATTCAAACAGCCAGCAAATTCTGTATTCAACTAGCGTCGATAGAGGGC
Organism: Uloborus diversus; assembly: GCF_026930045.1. NCBI lineage: Eukaryota > Metazoa > Arthropoda > Arachnida > Araneae > Uloboridae > Uloborus > Uloborus diversus. Next base: position 71,738 of record NW_026558318.1, on the reverse strand, counting down.
GAGACAATATGCAACAATTGCGACTCCTCTGAGACTCAAATGCATATGAAAAAAACTTAAATATTTTTAACTGTCTACTTTTACAGCAATTTTTCTTTACATAATTTAAATCACGAATGAACTGCCTGTTTCAAATCAGATAGGACAGGGCCCGTACTCCGGGTAGCAAATTCATAAGTGGCTCCAAAATGTACATCCAAAATGATGTCATGCCCCCCCCCCCCTCACGAGACTAAAGAAAGCTTAAAATTGTGTTTTAGGACTTTAATTTCGGAAAATTTCTCTGGTTGTTGGAGGCTGGCACCCATTTTAAAGCTCCGAATTCAGTCTCTTATTTGATCCTTCTGCCTTAAATTGACCAAACATAGCCAAAAAAGTTTTTTTAGACTTCTATTTCGAATAATTTACAGACCCTCATGTCTGAAGTCCCTAAAGAGGACTCCAAGATGCGTTTAAAGTGAGGATAGCCCCCAAATCCTGACCCTTCCCCTAACGTAATCAGAGATTGCTTAAACGCATTTTTAGGACTTTTATTTCGAAACTTTTACAGAGGAGGGCCATAGAATCCATTCTCTAACATTATACCAATGATAGTCTGAATTAACGTGCTTAAGAGAGGTCCCTAACCCCCTCTCACCTAACGCCTCCAAAAGCAGGCTAAAAGGGCGATTTTCAAACATCAGTTTCGAAGAACTTTCGAGGAAGGGTCCCCGGATCCCCTTTTCTCCAATGTAATAACGGACAGCCTAAAATTTCGTTTTTAGACGCTTCCGTGGAGCCCGTTCTTTCCAAAACAAGCCTGAAATTGATTTCAGTTTCAAAAAAAAAAAAAAAAAAAAACAGTTCGTGAGAGCACACCGAACCCCCGCAAGCTCTTTTTCCTATCGTTATCAAACAATGCCTAAAATGCGATTTTTGGACATCTATTTCTAAAAATTTCCGGAGGAGAACCCAGTTTATGTAACTCTTCGGGACGTTAAGGCATTTCCCTAATGTAACCAAAGAGTTATAATTGTATTTTTCAGGTATTGATGTCGAAAAACATACAGAAAAATCTACTGACTCTTCCCAGTTTCCTTAAGGTCACCAAAGATAGTATAAAATTGGCCTTTAGAAATATCTACCTGAGAGCCCTCAAACACTTCTACTGCTAAAGAGTCTAAAATTGATTTCAGTTCCGAAAAAATATTTTGTTTGGGAATTTCCTCATGTTTTCTCTATCGTTGCTAATTATAAATAAAAATCTGTTTTGGAAACTAGTACCAAGAAATTTCCGGAAGAAAATCTCGTGATCCCCTACCGTCACTAAATGACCTAATTTGAGTTTTCGAATTCAATTTCGAAAACTTTCAATACGAGACGACCAAATCTCCCTCCCTCCACCTCCCCACGTCAACAAAGATAACCCAGAATTGCATGTTTAAAATTTCAGTTTCGGAAAATTTTCGGGATGACCCGATATCCATCCTAAGTTAAGGTCACCAAAAATAGCTTCAAATTGACTTGAATTTTGAAAGAATTTCAAGAAAGAAACCCATTTTCACTTCCCCCTAAAGTTTCGAAAAAAATCCTTTGATTGCGACTTTTGATGTCAAGGACATTTCAAAATGTGCAGCATTAGTTGAAAAATATTCTGAAATATTCAAAATAAATTTTAAAAATAATGCCGTCTTAGAATTATGATTCGTGATAATATTATTTTTAAAAAAAAGTTTTAGAATAACAATTAATTTTTTTACATTAGTTTCATTTTTTCTGTGCGGCAATTCGTTTTTTGAATACAGGCCGAAATATGTTATCTTTCTAAACTATTGCCGTTTTAAATGTGAGTGGTACAACAATATAATAATCAATTGTAAACAATGAAGTAAAATTGATAAACGAGAAAAATGTTTAAATTCAGTGTGATTGACTGTAGGATTAGATTGATAATATTATACGGGTTTTGATCTTACCTAAGGTTGAAAAAGAAACAGATAATAATGCCGTATAGTTTTAAGTAAGGGGTTAATCGTAGCTGATGTGTTTTCAACTATTTTTTAAGGGTATATTTTTGCCATAAATTTTTTGTACGGAATTAACATTATTTTGTTAACAATGTGTAGCTCTTGTAAAAAAATCTAATGCCGTACATTTTACGTGGGACTTTAGTGGATATTGCAGCATTCGATTCCGAATCCAACCGAAGCTGTGACGTCATGGCCGAAAGCCGTGAAGATCGTTTTCTTTTTCTCCCGACCGAGCATGAAGGATTTGTGGCATTGAGATCTGTGGTTGTTTTGTTTTGAAAAATCGTGGAAAACGAGCTGATGTGTGCATCACATGACTTCCTTTTACTCCAATTTAATGTCATTTCCCTATCATTGGCAGTTTTAATGTGATTCAATTGTTTACTCTCTAAATATCACTAACAGTGGCCAAACTGAAACCAAATTAATTTTATTTTTTTTAATCTCCAAATTTGTCGCCAAGTTGGCGACAAAACTTGGCGACCAAAAGACTGGCGATATATCACCAAGTGTCCGACAAATTTTAAGACAACTTGAGTTTACATCGAAAGTAACAATGATTTCACCCCCCCCCCCCCGCAAAAAAGGAGCAAAAGACCCCCTTAGGAACATCCGAATGCAACCAAAACTGAAGGTGCACAACTAGACCCCACTAGGAGTCCACGTACCAAGTTTCAACTTTCTAGGACATCCCGTTTTTTAGTTATGCGAGATACATACACACATACACACATACGCACATACATACGTACATACGGACGTCACGAGAAAAATTCGTAGTAGTTAACTCGGGGGTCGTTAAAATGGATATTTCTGGTGTCTATACGTTCCTAGGCACATATCCACGTGTGGTCGGGTCGAAAAAAAACTCAACATTCATTCGGGGGTGAGAAAAATGGAAATGAAGGCCGATTTTTGAGTGACATTTTTTTTCGCGAATACAATACTTCCTTTTTTGTAAAAGGAAGTAAAAAACTGTTGCATGCTTCGGAATTTTTTTTTTCTAAAGAGGGCGAAATGTTTGTATTATAAGGCGCTTAAGTTTTAAAACAGAAGCTTTCATACTTTTATGGGATGGCTTTAGGGGCATTCCAAGGTATTTATGACATTTATGTAGAGTTCGTAACGTGACCTTTTTTGCCATAACTTTTTAATTTACTGTTTGATTAGCATATTATTTTATTTTGATCTTTTCCTACCAACACACCAGCTCAAATTAAAGTAATTTGCAAATCAAACGGTAAATTAAAAAGTTATGGCAAAAAAAGGTCACGTTAAGGACTCTACATAATGTCAAAAATACCTTGGAATGCCCCTTTAACAAAAGGTACAGGCTAGAAGAAGTCCAAAATAAAGGTACTTTTCAAAAATTCCTAAAAAAGTCAAAATTACTATATTTTAAAAGTTTTTTTTAATCTGGATTAAAATTAATTTTTCTAAACTCGGATATGAAAAATATTTCTGTGACTCAATTACTACTCGGTCTGTGAAAGTAAACGAGCTGATGTGTGCATCACATGACTTCCTTTTACTCCAATTTAATGTCATTTCCCCATTATTGGCAATTTTAATGTCATTCAATAGGGAAGTTTTCAATTTTTCAATTTTATTTTTATATGATAGAGTAACATGTATGAACATCATAGGTGAAAAAAGTTTTGCGATACGATAAGTAGTTTTTTTTAAATTAATTTTTAAATTTCAAGCGTTCGTGACGTCAAATGGTACAGGAAGTGACGTCATGCGCTCTTCCGCCGTGCGAGAAGCCAAAGGACGTGCAGTTGACTTCGAAGACGAAACGTAAGGCTTACCTCCGTAAGTCGCATTTAACTCCTCGCGTTTCTGGAACATTAAACCTCTCATCCTCTCGGAAATATTCGAATACCGTCATTGATGTTACTTGAGGAAGATTATTAGATTGTGCTTTAACGAATCCGTCCCCCATAGTGTGTTCAAAAGGATTATTGAATTTCTAAAAAATAAAAATGTCAGCGCTCTCAAAATGTCCGTAGCGAAAACAAGGGATCTTCGGCGGAAGGCTGCCCATGAGTGCCCAGTGACGGAAGCTCGTGACGTTTCAGAAGAGCGCGCTTTTGCGCGTGGATTTTTAAAAATCCATTAAAATTCAATCATGGTGTTTTAAAATTCGGCGATGGTGATTTTTTTTAGTTTTTGAGGGTCAATTCACAATATCCAATACTCAAAATAGGAACATTTAGTAGGTTGCAACTTCCCTATTGTTTATTTTCTAAATACACTTATCACCAACAGTGACCAAATTGAAACCAAATTAAAAAAAAAAAAAAAATCGCCCCAGTCAATTCGTCTTTTTGTAAGACTCTGTGTGTAATTATAGAAGAGACTTGGGTGATTATATTAATGACTAATAGCTACGATAATGATATACTTTATCAGTAACAGCTAAAATCTTTCCTTTTTTTAAATATTACTTTATTTTTTCTCCAAAGCTATGCATTCACCATTACTTTCATATGCAGCAACGAATCATATTTTTTCTCTTTCAATTCTCTTTCTCTTTAACTCAATTACGTGACAGGAGAAACCAGCAAAGGGAAAAACAATACAATGCATTTAAAACGATTAATTTTAATTTCGTGTTTTATTTGTCATTGGCGAATGTTGTCACATAATTTTTGGATCCTACCTCGCATGATTACTTTTATACGTAAGAATATGTATATAGGAGTGATTGTGAGTTCATCAAAAAATACCTGAAAGTTTCAAAGCGAGAACGGGGGGGGGGGGGGGGTAATCTTTGGCCCCTATTACTTAAGTGCACCTTTGCCATAGTATTAAATAGTTCTGAGTCAAAATATTGTGTGCACATTTGATTAAATTTTTAATGAATTACAAGGTTGCTTTTGAGCTAGTGCTATACAAATTATCTTGACATTTGTCCACCTTAAGGCTCTTGCAGATATATTTGATGAGTATTATACAATTTTAAAAAATTGCGGAGGTAGGGAGATAAAAGCATAACAAAAAAAAAACATAATTCCGGTATTTTCGGACATAAAAATACCGGAAATACGTCCGAAAATACCGGAAATTCGGTAAAATACCGGAACACAATCAACCCTGTGTATACTAAATTCAAACTGCAAAACTCACCTGTAGTTTAAGAATTTAAAAAGCCCACCTGTTTTATGAGAGAAGTAATCAATTGAACATGGTTGTAAGTTGAGGTAACCAAACAGATCTCACCAAAGATAGCTATTATAGCCAGGGATCCAATTTATAACAAAATAAGTGCAGGAGCCCTATAGTCTTCAGAACTTACTTTAATGCTTAAGTGGCCTGAATCCGGTCAAAAATACAAAAATTTGAGTGAAACAAATAAGGAAGTGTGGGAGCTCAGCTTCCAAAACAATTACGCGCAGATCAGCAGAATATAACGAAATACAAAATATTATATAAGTGTTATATAGTATTTATATAACGAAGTACAAAAAGACGAATTGACTGGGTCATCAGAAGCGGTTTGTTACTGCTATATTATTAAAAGTCATTAAAATCTTAGTTGTTGCTGATAAAGAGCACCATTATTGCAGCTATTAGGCATTAATATAATCATAAGTTCAGTGACTGAAATAATTAGAAATTTTAACTTTACATGCATGCCATGGGCGATAAGGTCACTTTCAAAAAATCATAAAACATTTAATGGGAAAAAAAATTGGATGCGGTGTCTATCCACTTGTTAAGCATTATATGGGGTTCAAATGAGCCAATTTTTAGATTTTTAAAAAATGGGTTTTTTGGGTAAAATCACTTCAAAAATCGCTAATTTTTGAAAATTTTCAAAATTTCAAATTTTATTTCCGAGGCTGTATGCATCTAAGGATTATTATAAAATATGTTATGAAACTATCATATAAGGGCTTTAGATTGCCATCTCCGTTTAGTAAAAAAAACTTCTTTTCATGTAGAAAAAAGATCATAAAATCGGTAAAAATGCAGTTTTTTCGCCGCAAAAATGAATTTTTTTCTTTATCAAAAAACCTAACTAAACTTTCAAAAACAATGTCTAGGGGATATATGGGTCCTTATTTATTTTTAGAAGAAAGAATTATTCAAATAGGTTAAGTACTTTTGAAATAGTGTTCATTTCAATTGCCGGTTTTGCCGTTTTTTTTCCAAAATGGCGGATTTTGTGCAGAATTTTAATAGGCTGTAACTGAAGAAATTTTTTTTTCTTGCAAAATCCTTTTGGGATATTTCATATGTCCCTTAGTTGCAACTACTGTAATTTTTTCAAAAAAATCGGTGATGGTCATGTGACAGACCCTGCCTGATCTCAAATGGAATGGCTCTTATCTTAAAAGTAGAGCCTTATTTACATGGGAACTTCTTTTCAGGCTTCTGAATTTTTACATATTCGACGGAATTCAGACTATTTACGCATTCAAAGAGATTTTGAAGATCATAGGTGACCTGTTTTTTTAAGGGGTTACAGTACCTCAAAAATGATGAAACGATCAAAAAAAATTTAATTGCTTATTTCAAAACAAAAAACTATTCTGAACACAGGGGAAAAGTTTCAATGCTTTAGTTCAAATATTTAAAAAGTTATGAGTGCTTTTAGGCCATGCTCCCTATGTGTTCTTATGCAAAAGAAAAACTTCAAATTGCTTTTTCTCGATGATGGTTTTTGTGTTTTCATGTCATTAGAATCCCTAAGGATTGTTTTCTATTAAAGATACAGCTTTAAAGTAATACTTTTTGCAATTGGGATAACATATTTGACAAAACTGTGCATTGGATAAGCATTTTATAAATTACTCTAATGTTTAGAGCATGTTAAACCTTTAAAAACCAAATTAAAAAAAAAAAAAAAACTTTGATTTTTTACATAATTAATCACAGAAAATTTTCTCATAAACTCATAAGCAAATGAATGCACAGATTTTTAGAGATGATTATAGTGATCGTTTAGCAAAAAACTTTTTTTAAATGAGTGCAAAAATAAAAAAGCCTTAGGGATTTTAAAAAATTGAAATCTTCCTCAATTTTTTAAATTTTTAAAAAAAGTAGGCAATATTTTTAAATTTTGAAAATAAACTATTGATTACAAAATAAGTATGCATGTTATGGTTTCAAAGAAATATAAAATTTATTTAAATTTAAAAAAAAAAGTTTGAAAGGTACTGTGACCCCTTAAGAAATGAAACCTCGCTTGAAAGCGATTTGATAATTTTCTGTTCTCAGTAGCGGATTTTAGGGGGGGCACAGGGGGCACGTGCCCCCCAAAAGGATTAATTAATTTCACTATTTTATTTATTACTTTTTAACTGACCTTTCTTTTACACTTTTTTTACGTAGCTAATTAAAAAGAACACAAAACACACATACACAGCATATTTTGAATAAAAGCATTTTGTTTGCTAAAGAAATATTCAGGATTATTATTGGAGTCAGAGGCTCAGAGTTGCAGAATACATTTAACTCATTGGCTTCAAATTCAAGAGACCGCATTATCGCGATTCGTCCATTGATTCTTCTTTGATGGAATCAATAATTAACTTTTTTTTTAAAATGTGTAGGCGCACCTAAAAGAATCATTTTGATCTAGGAATCTATTTGCGAAATAATAGATTTCTTTTTCAGCTAATAAAAGATGCAAAATGAAAGAAATCATGTGGTAGGTTCTTAGAAAACCCATGATTTTTAATAGAAACGGCATGTAGTATCAATATGTTATCTCAACTGTATCATGATTTAAGAACAAATCAGCAATTGTTTTGAAATTCACACAGAAATAGTTTCTGAATTTTTCAGTGAAACTTAAATATGTTATGAAGTTACGATTAAATTAATGTTAAAAAACTCAAGAGAGGTATGGGTTTATTTAATAACCTTGCCCTCATGTTATAATCATTATGACAATGTTCCTAGGTAAAGCCGCTCATTGTCTAGCATCTTGGTGACATTATATTGGGTTTAGTATTTAAATGGCTTGAAACGTTAAAGATGTATTCCGTCCACATTCAAAGTATATTAGTGCATCATATTCATGTTCTTAGAAGTAGATTCATTGACCTTAAGGAATCCTAAAAAAAATAAATAAATAAATAAACACGCACATTTAAAAATAAAGTCGTCAAAACTTTGTTATGAAACATCGAAGGCGGCGGGGGGGGGGGGGGGGGGTTCAATTTCCCATGCCCCCTCCAAAAGATTTTTCTGTATCCACCCCTGTCTGTTTTAAAGCATAACAATATAAGGTATCCGACTACATTGAAAAGACGATTTTCGACCAAAATTCACTTTTTCTCAAAATAGTTTTATTCAACAGCCCCATTCTTTAAGATCATGAAACATTTTGGTTTTATAATGTACGCGAATTAGAACTCACGTTATAAGCATTTGAATACTAAGTGTCTGTAGTATAACACGTGTTAAGTCGAATCCTTACTTACGTTTTTTGAAGAACGCAATTATTTCTCGATATTGGCTACGGAAAACATGATTTTGCAAATTCTATTCAGTATTCAAGCATGAAATTTGGCATGCCTGTCTTGTAAGTACTTGTGAGTGGAATAGACTATAGATTATGTAAATGATGAAATATTTTTTTGATTTATAGTTTTTTTACCGAAAAAAGGTGACAAATTTTTGAAAAATTTCTGGATCAAGTCACGTAATTTATCATAAACCTTTAAATTCTTGAAATATTTCTTAACCTGCGGTCTGTTTCATGCGTAATATTTATACATGTGAAAAAATCTAAACAAATTGTTTATAGCTAGTTAATTTTTATTAATACAGTGTTTCTCCTAACTGGTAATTTTCAGTCATTTTTGCCAAAAAATCACCCATTTAAAAAAGTTATTGATATTATGGTTTATTTTTAAGCAAAATACATGTTTTAAGATCATTCTGCTTCTAAAAAAACATTAATATTATTTCATAACAGTGGCGGATCTAGCCGATCATTTTGGGAGGGGCCATCCAAAATTTTTGAACACTCTCGAGAAACATAGGGAGAGTGAGGGTGTTTGGAATCCCCCCTTCCTTAATATGTTACCTTAGACGCTTTAAAAATCTAATTTTAAGCTATTTTTTGCACATATTAGAGAAAGCGATGGAGGATTTGTGAGCACTCCCTCCGAAAAATTTCGAAATTAAAGCCATAAATTCGCAAATCTAAGCTCTCGTTGGTCTCGTGAGCAATAGGTGACTCTGAGGACAACAGCATTTAGAGAACGTCCAAGTGTCTAAAGTTGGAATCTAGATATAATGTAAACGAAGGAGTAAAATTTTGGAAATAATAGTTCTTTTTCTAGGAGAGAGATATAATTTCTCTCCCAATTAAGGCCTTAATTTTCTTTTTATGTAAAAAACATGTGTGAATTTTGTTATTTTCTCATAAAATTTTCGCTTTTTTTTCTTAAAAAAAATCCTACTATCACAAGGCTTTGGGAGGGGCCATGGCCCCCATGGCCCCCCTCTAGATCCGCCCCTGTTTCATAATAATGTTTTTTTTAAAAAAAACTGCTCCGAACCTAGTCGGATACCTTAAATAAAGTTATTCGATTAATAGTTTTTGTTGCATTTCGAATGAAAATCCTTCCTAATTTGAAATGAATGTATTTTGGAAAGAGTGAAAAATGCCATGACTGGAAGTGTAATGGACTGGTTTGAGTTTTTGAAATGAGGTTAGACTTTCTCCTTGCTCGCCCTTAAAGCATCTTTAGTAGCCTTGGTTGGTTTTTTTTCGAAAAACTTTCTTTCCGGAGATCTGTCGGATTGACGTTCGTCATAATTAAGGCTAACTGGCTGGTCCTGTCAGATAGCATTCCTCCGGCACAACAAGTAGGCCGAACTCGATTTGACAAAGGAAGGGAAATGGCGCGACTTTTTTCTTGGACTTGTTTTTCTGCACATTGGAGGTGGAATTGAATGAAACGACCGCGATCTCAGCATTGGGTGAATATTCATTGTTTTAGTAGGATTTTCTAAGCTCGAAGGGTCCGTCATGAGCTGGGATATTTGCAACTCTTCGTTGGGCGAAAATGCTCTCGTTAACCTATTCCAGTTTTATTTTGAAATTTTAACTGGAGGCATGGAGGGTTTGATTTTTTATTCAATTAACTTTGGCCGTAATAGCCAAAAATAGAGACTGTTTTGAGAATCATCTCAATTAAAACTTCCAGCTATGAGAATGATCCGTGTCAAAACTAGAAAAGAAGTGTTTGAAGAGATTATAGGAAATCTAACTTTGACAGAGTTGTTAGCAATTGAATGTTAATCATATCTGGTTTGAATGCCAAAAAAAGAAAAAAAAAATTATTTTTATTTGAATTTTTGGCATCTTGAATTCAAATTATGTTTTTCGCAATCACGAGCGTGTGGGTGTATGAATGCGTGTGTGTGTTTGTGTAGGCGCATGTGTGTGGGTGCATGTGTGTATGTATGCATGTGTGTGCGTGTTGTATATACAGTGCTGTGTGTGTGAACGCGCGTGTGTGTAGGCGTTCGTGTGTGTGTGTATGTAGGCATACGTGTTTGTGTCTGTGTGCAGGCATGAGTGTGTGTATGTGTAGGAGTGTGTGTTTGTGTCTGTGTGTGTAGGCGTGTGTGTGTAGGATATGGACGCAACTTGGAGACGGTTTTCGCGAGAGGAGCAGCATCGTGAGGTGGTCGATGCGACGGTGGTGCTGGCAGAGGGTGCTGGCGGGGGAAAAAATGATAGGAATTCAAAACAGTCAAATGAGAACAATAAGCAATCTTGTTAACACTCCGCTAGGCACGCTTCCAAACGTTTCATCCCTAAGCATCTCTCAGATGCATCACTTCATACTTGCCTATTTGCCCTCAGCCCCGATTTTCTTTTCTGTTGTTATTTAATCTCCAACTTAACCAAAAAAAAAATATATATATATATATATATATATATATATTTTCACTGTTATGTCTCGCATCCCGTGCAGCAAAGCAGACGATTGTGGCCAATTACCGATTACTACCGATTAATTGCCGCATCCCTAATTTAAATCAAGTTTATTCTAGATTCATGGGCAAAAATAAATTTTGAATTAAAAAAAAAGTTAAAGGCATAATAAATTATTAAGTGCTTAAAAAGTTTTCAAGATATTTAATTAAAAAATAAAGTTTCAAATGAGTTGTGACACACGTTTTGTCATAATTAAGGAAAACATTTGTTACCTTCAATTTTGCAACCAAAAAAAAAAAAAAAAAAAAAAAAATGAATCAGAACATGTAATTTTTTAAACTTTGATTACTAAAACAAAATTTATTTCAATGAGGCTCCTTAATTGTAAAGCAAAAAAAAAAAAAAAAAAATCAAAATAAGAAGGGCGCTGTTCTCTCTCGTTTCCATAGAAAGGGCGTAGGAAACTTGTTTTTATCACGCCTAATCTATGGAAAACTTAGCTGCGTTTCCCGGCGTAGCACGCTCTACCTAGAAAATAAACGAGCTGATGTGTGCATCACATGACTTCCTTTTACTCCAATTTAATGTCATTTCCCCGTTACTGGCAATTTTAATGTCATTCAATAGTTTACTCTCTAAATATCAACAAGGGTGGCCAAATTGAAACCAGATTTTTTTTAAAAAAATCGCCAAATTTGTTGCCAAGTCGGCGACAAAACTTGGCGACCAAAAGACTGACGATATATCGCCAAGTATCCGCCATATTATAACACCACTTGAGTTTACATCGAAATTAACAATGATTTCCTTCCAAAAAGTGGCAAAAGACCCCCCTTTGGAGCCTTCGAATGCAACCAAAAAAGAAGGTGCACAACTAGACCCCACTAAGAGTCTACGTACCAAATTTCAACTTTTTAGAACATTCCATTCTTGAGTTATGCGACATACATACACACATACGCACATACATACGTACATACGGACGTCACGAGAAAACGCGTTGTAATTAACTCGGGGATCGTCAAAATGGATATTTCATGTGTCTGTACGTTCCTAGGCTCATATCTACGTGTGGTCGGGTTGAAAAAAAAACTCAACATTCATTTCGGGGTGAGCAAAATGGAAATGAAGGTCGATTTTTGGGTGATATTTTGCTCGCGAATACAATACTTCCTTTTTTGTAAAAGGAAGTAAAAAGCTTAGTTTTGGTTGAACATTTTATTAAAGCACTGGAGGTCGAAGATTTTGGGATCTTAAAGTACATTTGGTCTTCAACACTTGTGAGTTTCATCTCATTAGATTTTGTGTGGCATGCATGAAAACTCTAGAAAAAGTGCAGAGGGGAAATTTTTTTCTGGATTTCTGGTAATTAACTTTGAAACTAACTTTCGCTTATCCAATGACTGCATTTTGGCAATAACGCTCCAGAAAAAGAATTTTTCGCTTATCAATAATTATTTCTAAGCAAACAATGATAATTGGTAATTGGTGGACTAGAGAAAAAGCAAAGTTGTGAATCGCAGTTCTTAAAGGAATGTGAGTTGTAACAGTAAATTGCACGAAATCTCACCGAGTATTTTATTCTTACCCTAATACTTCCAAAGTACCCTAAATACTTCCAAAAATTTGATTTCTTGATTTTTATATATTTTGAAACTCCATTTCAATTCATTTTTAATGATACCAATTTCTTTATCGTGCTCATATTAGAAGTAAGTTGAAATTAAGCTTTAAAAAAATGTGAACCTATGTTGATAAGGTATGATTTTCTCCTTTAAATTGCAATATCTCTAAATGGTATTTTTGAAACTAAATGTTCCTTTTCTCAGAAACTAACTTGTGCTAGGCTTTGAAATTTTTACCACCTATTCCATACATCTAATTGCATATACTGAAGTAAAATTTTTCTCATATTCCAAAAATAATTTTTTATAGAGCTGATTTCGTGTTGCAAAATGGCATTTTTTTGAAAAAATGCAGTGACTTACGCATTACATTAAAAAAAAAAAATCTATCTTTCTGTAAAATTTTACTTCATCATAGAAAAAAAGAGTCTAGTTAAGGCACAAAAAAAATTCATAATTGTATCTTTAATAGATTTTCAGAAAAAGGTACATGAACCTGTGCAAATTAACATTGACGGTATAGGGGGTACTGACTCCCCTTAAAATCCCAAAGTATATGTTGAGTACAAGTGAAACTAAATGTACTCGACAATATTCGAGGTTTAAAATTGCAACGCTGTGTCACTTTTCTTTTTTGAGTGTTCTTTTCTGTAAAAAATCCACCAACTGTAAAAAATTGGCTAAATTTTTTTTCAGTACAACATACAGCTGCCTAAAATCGTTAAACGTACCGTTTTGAGGGGGGGGGGAATGGTCACCTTATTAATGCCTGTTGATAAGTCACCATCCTGTACAATTACGTAAAAATCTGAACAATTAATATTTTATTAACATTTACCACTGCAGAATATAAACATTTTGACAATTTATTAATGCGTAAAGTATGTGTTGGAAGAAGCTCATAGGGTGTTTTGCAGACAATGTATTTTGAGCCAGATGTTAGAATATATGCGACTATTCGTTTTCTTCAAAACAAACGCATTAACATGCTTAAACTTAAGGGGGTCCGGGACACAAAAATCGTCAAATTTTGCAATTTTTTTTTTATCATGTGAAAAATTACTCCGTTTTTTTCTGCTTAAGAGGACGTTTGAATCTTGTTTCTATCTTAAATAGAGCGAAAGATATAATTATTTTTGTTGCATGCACCTAACTAATGTGTACTTAACTTTAAAACTGTAAACGCGTTTTTCTCCATGATGCCATTTTTCCCGATTTCTTGCATTCAAACTCTTAAGTCAGGAACCGATAAAGTAATGAAACTTGGAGCATATCTTTTTCAAACAGTTTATTTTAAATTTTATTCGGCGAATTTGAAAAAAAATTTACTGCAAAAATTATAATTGTTTTAAAAAAAAAAGATTCTTTGAATTTTTCGAAATTTTTCTTCAAATCTTTTTTATTGAATCAATATTTTTAAAATCGCCGAATAAAAAATAAAGCTTAGATATTTGTGCGTAATTTATTTAAAAAAAAAATAAAATTGATCAAGAATATTTTGAGTTATAGCAATTTAAAGCAACCCCATTTAAAAAAAAAAACTAATTAAATTTAAATAATTTTTTTTTCATATTTATGTTATGATTTTGCTTATTAAATAAATGGTGAATCAGTGCAAAAAATTTCAAAACTCTAAAGTATATAATAAAAAAAATTTCAAAACGTGTCCCGGACCCCCTTAATGAAACAATGCAAGTCCATGAACTATCTATGAAAATATCTATTTAAGTGTACTAGCTATTGAACTCTAATAAATTGAATTCCAAGATCATTTATCGCGAAATGTCGTGCATCATTTTTTAAACAAATTTGCCGGAAGCCTTGTATGCTTATGACTCTCATTTCCATCATTAATCATTTAAATAATCGCATCAAGGATTTCTGTTCCTTTTCAAACTTGTCTCCTCAGTCTATCATGTTCCCACGCAAAAAATGAGCATGGAATTCCATGTATTTGAATAAGATTTAATGTTTTATCGCACCTGTTTCGAATAAATTTTATTTATTTTCATACAGTAAAACCTGTAAAGTTGACCACCTTTGTAAGTTAACCACCTGTCTAAGTTGACCGCTTTTGTCAGGAACGGAATTAGTCCTATCTTACATAATAAAGGAAAGCCTCAGTAACTTGACCACCTCTCTAACTTGACCACCTGTCTATCTTGACCACCAACATACACCAGCTTTGGTTTGGAGTATTGTAAAAAACCCTTTGTAAGTTGACTAGGCAAAAGCATTAGAGTGTACTAAAAGTTCCCTCAGTCGTGCCTCAAATAAGTAACCAGGCATTTTAGAAAAACCTATACATATTTGTTTCCATCCAAAAACATTGGGCTCATGTTAAGTCCCAAAAAAAGTGCCAAAATTCAATAAGGTGGTATTTTGTTGAAAAGTAGATTACCATGGTTAAAAATGTACAAGAAAAAATCAAATGAAGAATCTGAGTCACTTTTGACTTGTTATGAATCTTTAGGAATTGTTAATATCAAGGAAGTAGTTTTTCATAAGCAATGAGGCAATTTTTTTTTTTTTTTTGATCGATTCACAGAAATTTTAAATTTGTATGATATTTTACGCGTCATTCTGGTAAATAATCTCTAAAAATATTTAAGCAACATTTTTTCTTAGACACAAAAGTTTATATCTCTATTCATCATTTCTCAAGTCTATTTCCTTTTATCCTAACTGACTTTAAACCAACCTGAGTTCCATTGGACTTTACAAGGGTTCCGTAAGTAATCGTTTTTTGCCTTATTAAAGCAGAAAAACTTGGAATTTTATGAAAGATAGAAATCTTAAAAAAGCTATTCACTTGAAAAAAAAAAAAAAAACGTTTTACACAAATTTATTTACCCATTATTGACAATTTTAATGTGATTGAATGCGTAACTCTTTAAATATCACCAACATTGGCCAAATTAAAACCAGACTTAAAAATTTAAAAAACAAAATCGCCAAATTTTTCGCCAAGTAGGCGACAAAACTTAGCTACCATATTATAACACAACTTTAGTTTACATCGAAATTAACAATGATTCCCCCCCCCCCAAAAGAGGCAAAAGACCCCCTTAGGAACATCCGAATGCAACCAAAAGGGAAGGTGCACAACTGGACCCCACTAGAAGTCTACGAACCAAATTTCAGCTTTCTAGGACATACCATTTTTGAGTTATGCGAGATACATACACACATACGCACGTACATACGGACGTCACGAGAAAACTCGTTGTAATTAACTCGGGGTTCGTCAAAATGGATATTTCGGGTGTCCGTACGTTCCTAGGCACGTATCCACGTGTGGTCCGGTCGAAAAAGAAACTCAACATTCATTCGGCGGTGAGCAAAATGGAAATGAAGGCCGATTTTTGAGTGAAATTTTTTTCGCGAATACAATACTTCCTTTTTTGTAAAAGGAAGTAAAAAAAGAAAAAAAAATTTTTTACTCACATAATAAATTTTTACTCACATTAAAATTTATTCACATAACATATTTCAGAATACCAACAAAAAATACCACATTATGTACCTTACCACTCATTATCTTATTGAGCGGTTTGCCTTCTGATAAAGATGCAAATAAGATTTTCTAAACTTGAATATGTGCTTTGATATTTTATTTGTCTCCTTCTTTGTGATAAAGGTTCCTTCTTAGAAAATGGTAGCTTAAAGGGTTCCTAAAAGTCGAAAAGGTAAAATACCATTGATGTACAAACGAACCCGATGATAGAACTGCTGAAGCTCAACAAACAATGCGTCAACTTTCCTATTTCGACTTTGTACTGTCATAAAAAAAGGAAGAAACTATTAATTATTCTGCTACTATACGTAATGGGAAAGAAACAAAGGTTTCGACCGACATGGATTCAAATCTGCTTTAAACTGCGTAAATGAAATTTTGGTAACGGACCGCATATAAAGTAAAAGTACCTGGACGACGGAGCCTCGCTCGGCTTTAAAAGTTTTTTTTTTTTTTTTGAGCAATCACGATTGCTTATTGCTTTCATTTGACTGTTTTGATGTTCTATGATTTTATTTTCCCGCCAGCACCCTCTGCTGCATCACCGTCGACCGGCCGCCTCACGATGCTGCTCCTCTAGCGAAAACCGTCTCCAGGTTGCGTCAATATCCTACACTTACACACATACATACACACACGCACGTACACAAACACATACACACACCTACATACACAAACACATATACACACGCACGTACACACACACAAACACATACACACACCTACATACACAAACACATATACACACACGAACACATACACACACGAACACATACACACACTCACACACATACATACGCATACATACAGACTCCTACACATACATTCAGACTCCTACACATACATTCAGACTCCTAAACATACATACAGACTCCTAAACATACATACAGACTCCTAAACATACATACAGACTCCTACACATACATACAGACTCCTACACATACATACAGACTCCTACACATACATACAAACATACAGATACCTACACATACACACACGCCTACATACACACACACACACTCGTGATTGCGAAAAACATAATTTGAATTCCAAATGTCAAAATTCAAATTATTATTTTTTTTTTTTCGTCTACTCGTGTTTTTCTAAGGTTCGATACTTTTTCAAATATACTTGAAAAGCATCACGTTAACGAAATATTAAGTTCCTTGCCAGTCGTTGGATATGCTTCCGAAAAACGAGAGATATACATGTAATCACTTCATCAGCATTATAATCATTTCAGCTATAAGAAGTCTACTACTGAATAAAGGCTTCCTCTCCCCCACAGTCATCCACATAGGGAAGCTCAGAGCTGGTTTCGTATACATATTGTTACAAATCCTGTAAATAGTAATTATTGTAGTAACGTAACCTGTAAATAGTTTCCCGTAATGAATATACAACCCCTATACATATGGCTAAAGTATACAATCCCCCTATTTCTTTTTTTGTTCATTGATAAAATTTGATAACGGTCTACTATTTTCCAGAAGCGTTTGGAATATTTGAGAGATTTCTTTTCGGTGTGTATATAAACCGTTACGCTGGATCAAAAGTTGAGTTTCGATTGAGATTTCGAACGGAGAGCGTATTAGCTCTGTTTATAGCGAGGCATTTCGCTGTGTTGTTTTCGTATTTGGAAGTAAATACGTGTGTAACCGTTGAGTTTACGGTGTTGAGTGATATTTGCTTAATTGCTGATGATTAATTTAGCAGTTGTTGACGATTTCTCCTGTACATAGTGTAAATAAAGCTCCTGTGTTTTTATCAAGAACTGTGTCTTCATTTCAAGAAAGTTTAAGTCGCACCGAATCCGTTACAATATTTAACGCACGGTGCCAAAACTAAGACCAAACATTGCGATAATAAAGATGAAAAAATTGCTAGGATTGAAAATGCGCCGCTACTATCTTATAACACTAAAGTACCAAACAAAGATTCTGAATGCAATTAAATTAACATTTTGCTTTAAACTATCTGTTACATTTTTGTTTCCACTATACAATTTTCCTGTGATTAATTAAAAGATTTTGAACTTTGGAGCCAATTTTACTATATGGTGAAATCGGTTTTAACCCAATATTTCCTTCATGTTGCGATTCACGATTTTATATCAATCGAGATTTTCACTTGGAATAAGTACTTTTAGTTTAGTTGGTCACTTTACGCCAGAAAATGCTACATACAGCATGCTATCCATAAAAACTGATGATCCACAAACCACACCAACAAATTGAGCAATAAATAAATACCTTTGTGCCGAGGAATAACAGGAAATATCCAACGTTGTTTAGCACAAATAAACAGATATCCATAAAAACTGATGATCCACAAACCACACCAACAAATTGAGCAATAAATAAATACCTTTGTGCCGAGGAATAACAGGAAATATCCAACGTTGTTTAGCACAAATAAACAGATATCCATGAAAACTGATGATCCACAAACCACACCAACAAATTGAGCAATAAATAAATACCTTTGTGCCGAGGAATTACAGGAAATATCCAACGTTGTTTAGCACAAATAAACGGATCTGTTTATTTGTGCTAAACAACTTTGGATATTTCCTGTCACACCAACAAATGTTTCAAAACATTTGTTTTTTTCGAAATAAAATTTAGATGCGTGATTTAAAAAACATAAAATTATTTGAAATGTTAAAAAGAAGATAAATAAATAAAATAAAATAAGACGGTCAAGCAATAGTTTTGCTTAAAAAAAAGCTTTACATCGACTTGCATAATGCTTTTGAATTTCTTTTTAGCCAAGTGCGATTGAAATTAGCCAAAGTGGCTAATATCAGCCAAACCTGGCAACCCTAAGCAGGTTTAAAATTTTAAGCGAGCGCATTACTCTATCGTTTTTTGCAATAAACAAACTCATGAAAAAAGGTCTCGTTAGAATGTTATCCCCCACAAATTGCCAATTACAGCAGACATGTGTTTCGGCAATGCATAAAGTAATGAGTTTATGGATGAAAAGACATCCGACAAAAGACATTGAAAAAGGCGTTCCCTGTAAAGGCCGAAACACGTGTCTGCTGTAATTGGCAATTTGTGCTTTCTTTAACGTTGTTTTTTCTTACTTTATAATGTTTTAGTTTTTAATTCAATGAGTTAAAAAGATGAAAACTGGTGCATTTTACATTAATGGGCGGGCCGATTTAATTAACGAATTTAGAAAGTTAAAATGCATCAGTTTCATGTGGGAAGATGACAAAGTTGCAAAAAAGTGTTGTCTTGACATTCTCGAGTGCGACTGGTTTTATTTCTGCATTTATTTATTTATTTTCGTTTATTTTATATTTTTTAAAGAAAAAAAAATGGAAGAATCTCAAAAAAAAAATATATATATATATATATATATATATAAATATATATATATATATATATATATTGATAATAATTTGCCGAATTCTACAAACTGAAGTAATAAATATTAAACGACACAGATAGTATGTAAAGCATTATATTCCCCCTAGTGTCTCGGAGTGAGCAAAAACACTTTAAATACTTTCATTCCAAGTCTGTTGCGAACTGAAGCAAAGAAAATGTTTTATACAGATAAATTTTCCCAGTATTGGCAGTTGTAATGTGATTCAATGGTTAACTCTCTAAATACGGCCATATTGAAACCAAATTGAAAAAAAAAAGAAAAGAAAGAAAGAAACATCGCCAAATTTGTCGCCAAGTTGGCGACCAAAAGACTGGCGATGTATCGCCAAGTGTCCAACAAATTATAACACCACTTGAGTTTACATCGAAATTAATAATGATTTCCCCCCAAAAAGGGGCAAAAGATCCCCTTTGGAGCATCCGAATGCAACCAAAATTGAAGGCACAACTAGGCCCCACTAGGAGTCTACGCACCAAATTTCAACTTTCTAGGCATACCGTTTTTGAGCTATGCGAGATACATACGCACATACATACGTACATACAGACGTCACGAGAAAATTCGTTGTAATTAACTCTGGGGTCGTCAAAATGGATATTTCAGGTGTCTGTAGGTTCCTAGGCATATATCCACGTGTGGTCGTGTCGAAAGAAAACTCAACGTTCATTCGGGGGTGAGAAAAATGGAAATGAAGGCCGATTTTTGAGTGAAAATTTTTTCGCGAATACAATACTTCCTTTTTCGTAAAAGGAAGTAAAAAGCCTGTGTTTATAGTGATGTTGGAAAAATACTATCCAATAATGACTTTCCAAAAAGAATATTTTGTGAGAAAATATTTCTTATCTTTTAAGACATAGATTAATATACATAAAACTATGAAATAATATGAATTTAAAATTCGCTTTTGTGAAAGATCCAAGTGAATTGAAAAGGGAAATGCAAATAGTATTTTGAGTGAAACATACTAAGGAAAGCTGATTTCCCCCATGATAAGAAATGAAGAGTTTTGCTCCACATTCGAAAGAAGTAAAAAGAAGCTACAGTCGGACCTCCATATATCGAAGTAGCTAATAAAAATTCGATATATAGAAATTTCGGTATATAGAAACAATCTTATTTTATCCTAAAAACCTCCTAAAACATTAAAATTAAAGCTAATTTTCGTGTATGAAACCTAGTTTCTAATTTATACGAGCATCGGATTAATTGAAAGTTAATTAAAAAAATAACAGAAATTACATTTTTGCGCCTTCATACATCTTCATTCTTTGTCAATTCAACTTGATCCGCAACATTAAGGGATTTTCGTTTTGACAAATCGAGAGAAAAGTAAAAAACTAATCTACTTAACTTGAATGATTTTTACTGCAGCTAAAACGACTACGAACGATAATCATCAGACAAAAGGGATGACTTAAATTTGATTTTACAATGCTACTGGTTACAACTAAGATATTTGAAATAAACTTGAGGGAATTTAAGAATTCTAGAACGAAACAACGACCTACCTCCCCTCCCCCCCCCCCCCCAACCCCAGATTCCTTATGAGTTTCGTAGCAACCTTTAGTGAACATAATTTTCTCCCCTAACCTTTATTTTTCGTGAGACAAACAGTCTAAAGAGGAAAAAAATCTACGAATGTCTCGAAAAAAAATCGATACATAGAAATTTTTTCGATATATAGAAACAATTTTTCTATGTAATGAACATAGAAATTTGCTGGGATTTCGATATATAGAAAACTAGCTGTACCCGACGCGCGTTGCTGCGCCAACAAAAAAATACATCATTATACTGATTTTCATGACAATCGGTTGAACGGGGCAGAAGTTGCTACTCTGCAGTGCCACCTGGTGGCGAGTGGCTTCAATGAGCATATTATGCCCCGTCTCCGTGGAAAAATACATATATATATATATAGCAATTTTCATAATAATCGGTCCAGGTATCCAGTGAAGCCGTGACTCTACTCAAATTTTGTACTCACGCAGTTTGCAAGATCAATCCATCGCTAAAAATATCAAATAGAAAAAGTTTTAAATCCCCCCGTTGCCCCAAAACAATAAAGAAAGAATTTATTTGTTCAAACTCAAGAAAAATGCTAACTTCTTATCAATGAGATCTTTCACGCGAATTAATTTCTACAGCCGATCATTTTATTCGTATTTATCCAATGGATTGTGACTTAAAAAAGGAACTATCGATCGGATTTTTTTCGAACTGGTCTATAAACATTCCCAGTACCAAAAATAACAAACGGTGAAAGTTTCAGCCAAATCTGCCGGGTAGTTTTTGAGTTCATGGATGACATACAGACAAACATTCATTTATATATATATAGATTTCGATATGTGGAAGTTCGATGTATGGAGGTTCGACTGTAGATTTCACAGTACTGAGAAAAAATATTCACAGGTGTAGGCCGCTCCAATATTTTTAATATTTAATAAGAAGAGATTTCCTCATTGTTTTGCTATTGACGGAAGGAAATGCTTTCGCTTTGGAGAGTTACTTAATGAGGGCAGCAGAAAGAAAATCCCACGGTACATTTGCTCTTTCTATTTTATCATAGAACCTGGCCATTTTCTAATTTAGTGAAAATGTTAATTGCGGGAAGAAAACTATTTAGTTTACTGCCTTCGAGTCTTCTTTTGAAGGAAAACGGATTCGTTTATTTAAAAATAATTTTACCTTAAAAGAGCATTTAACTCTTTTGCTTTGAACTCTTACGGACACCTACTTTGGGGCTGTATACAAACGAAATTGTCAGTTTGTGACAAAAATGACGTCACGTACTATATATCAGAATATATTTATGAAAAATTGCGTGAGGGGGCGGTCAAGTGTGACAAAAGGGTCTAAAAACATGTGACATAATTTACGGATACTATCTTTGTAAAATGCGGATGATGATCTAAAAAGAGCGAAACACATACTTTAAGGGGTTACAGTACCTCAAAAATGATGAAACGATCCAAAAAATTTTTATTGCTTATTTCAAAACGAAAAACTATTCTGAACACAGGGGAAAAGTTTCAATGCTTTAGTTCAAATATTTAAAAAGTGATGAGTGGTTTTAGGTCATGCTCCCTATGTGTTCTTATGCAAAAGAAAAACTTAAAATTGCTTTTTCCGGATGATGGTTTTTCTGTGTTTTCATGTCATTAGAATCTCTAAGGATCTTTTTCTATTACAGATACATCTTTAAAGTAATATTTTTTGCAATTGGGATAACCTATTTGACAAAACTGTGCATTGGATAAGCATTTTATAAATGACTCAAATGTTTAGAACATGTTAAACCTTTAAAAACCAATTTAAAAAAAGAAAAAAACTTTTGATTTTTCACATAATTAATCACAGAAAATTTTCGAATGAACTCATAAGCAAATGAATGCACAGATTTTTAGAGATGACTATAGTGATCGTTTTGCAAAAAATGTTTATTAAATGAGTGCAAAAATAAAAGCCTTAGGGATTTTCAAAAGTTGAAATTTTCCTCAATTTTTTGTATTTTCAGAAAAAGTAGGCAATATTTTAAAATTTTGATGATAAATGATTGATTACGAAATAAGTATGCATGTTATGGTTTCAAAGAAATATAAAATTTATATAAATTAAAAGAAATTGCTTGAAAGGTACTGTGATCCCTTAAAATGCATGCGGTTATCCCATCCAGAGATTGCAGTTTCGTCTTTGCTATGAATTCATTATTTTGGAATAGGGAATAACAGAGCTGGAGCCAAATGTCATCTCTTCAAAGTCGAAAAACGGAAAGATAAAATAAATGAATCTCACCAGTTGAACTTGAGACCAGTTGAAGTTGAAGAACACCAGTTGAGAGTTGAACTCGTAAATGGTAGGTTACTGTGATATTAAGCAATTAGTTATCACCCAGACTGTTTCTGGATGGAATAACTGGTATAGTGCATGCCTTAGGGTGCTACACCCTTGTGCGAATGGATGGAATCAAGTTGATAATTTTTCATTTTCGAAATCTTTGTTTACAGCAGCTGTTTAGCCTACCAGTTAATTAGGCACTATAATCTCACGTTTTATTGTCAGAAATATTGTGTTTTTTTTTAAGTGCTATAAATTTCTACATATTTTTGCCGTTTTTTCTCAATCCGGTCACTTTTTATGTAAGTTAGCCATGGCTATTTCTCCACGGAGGGGGAAGGCCATTGCTACATTGAGTGAAAATCTGATTGAACAACAGAAGAAACGAGCTGATGTGTGCATCACATGACTACCTTTTACTTCAATTTAATGTCATTTCCCCATTATTGGCAATTTTAATGTGATTCAATAGTTTAAGAACGTACAGACACTCGAAATAACCGTTTTGACGACCCCCGAGTTAATTACAACGAATTTTATCGTGACGTCTGTATGTATGTGCGTATGTGTCTCGCATAACTCAAAAACGGTATGTCCTAGAAAAATTAAATTTGGTACGTAGACTCCTAGTGGGACCTAGTTGTGCATCTTCAAGTTTGGTTGAATCCGGATGTTCCCAAGAGGGTCTTTTGTCCCTTTTTTGGGGGGAAATCATTGTAAATTTCGATGTAAACTCAAGTGGTGTTATAATTTGTCGGACACTTGGCAATATATCGCCAGTCTCTAGGTCGCCAAGTTTTGTCGCCAACTTGGCGATAAATTTGGCAATTTTTTTAAATTTTAAATTTGATTTTTATTTGGCCACTGTTGGTGATATTTAGAGAGTAAACAATTGAATCCCATTAAAATTGCCAATGATGGGGAAATGACATTAAATTGGAGTAAAAGGAAGTCATGTGATGCACACATCAGCTCGTTTTAATTTCAGATACACAAATGTGAGCATATCCTCGCCTCAGAGCAGCAGTAGGACATCTTAAGAATTAAATGTCTTACTGTTGCTCTGAGGCGACGATATAACAATTTAATGAGCAAAATTACAAACACTCGATGTTAGAATCTTTTGTCACGTTTCATCTTTTACCCAGTTCGTTTGACACATTTTGGGGCGGACAGTGTCAATCCTTCGTTAATGCGGCACAATGGCGTGGGTCAAGTTTTTGCAGTCGGGATTTGATCGACACGGTCATTGTCCCCAGGGCCTGATTACTAAATAGGCCAACTAGGCCGTGGCCTAGGGCCCCCACTTTTTAGGGGCCCCCAAATTACTATTTTTTTTTAAACCAATAGCTAAAACTGTATTCGCCAATGTCTAAAACTGTAAGGGTTGACTACACAGGGCCCCAAAAAAGCATATGGCCTGGGGCCCCCTAATATCTTAATCGGGCCCTGATGTCCCCTCCCCGATCTGGGAAACAATTTAATTCCCTATAAAATGCATCTCCAGTATAGATCTAGTCCCCCCGAAAAATTTTGAAGTCCTGGGGGGTGAGGGAGGCGCGTTTTGAAATACAAACATTTCACGGGTCATGTGTGAAAGCAGTTTGGATTTTGTGCAGAAGGGAAGTGTTTCGGCTAGTGATGTGCCGGATCGTTAAAAAAGTAGATCCGGGGATACGGATCCGGATCATTAGTCTCAAGATCCGCAGATACGGATACGGATCTCAAAATGTTTTTGCCCAATTCAACTATCCAAGTGTAAAATTTATTACGGAAGGTATTCCCGTCACTATGATAACACTGTTTCTTCAAAAAATGTCATCTACGGCGAAAATATAATAAAGACTATGATTTACTCTTTGAAGAAATATCGGTTAAAATTGATGGAGAGTTGGAAGGTCAGCGCAGCATTAATGCTTAAATTGAATTTGAAAAATTATTTCTATCTTGCTCGGTAGATGTAGGATACAGGAGCAAGAATGCAAAGCTGCTACTGGATAGGCTAGCAATAATTTTTCGCATTTTATTTCAGCATAAATGCAGCGCTGACCCATTCCACCCAAATGACTCCGACCGACGAAATAACAGAGCCGGGAACACCTTCACAAACAGTAAATAGAGACTTTAGTCTCACTTTGTTTTGAAGGATGCCGGGAAAAACCAAAATGAAGAAAAACAGAAACCCCATATCAATAATAAAAACTAATATTAAACTAAAAGTTAAAAAAAAAAAAAATGTCTCAGAGGGCCGTTGGCTTCTGAAATGATACCTTATAATTTAAACAGGGAATAAAACCTAATATAAACGGAATTTAAGAGACTTTTATTCAAATATTTAAAAATTTTTAGAATAGAAAAGATCCGTTTAAGATCCGTCAAAAAAGTAACGGATACGGATACAGATCTTTATTTTTCCTCGGATATCCACGGATACGGATATCCGGAACATCACTAGTTTTGGCGCTTTATTACCTTGCCTTACCTTCACAGCGGTATTGCGACGATGACCCAACTATCTAACTAAATACCAACTTTCCCTTTTCAATGAACTCCTAAGGAAGAGATATCCATTTCAAAATCAAGCCCCAAGTTACTACAGTAAACCCCGGATTATCCGCGGATTAGGGTAGCAAGGTAACCGCGCATAAGCGAAAACCGCGGATAATCCGAAGAATGAGTAAAAAACGATACTACTGTACACAATAGCTAAGAAATACGAATAAAACTCAAACATACATTTAAGTTATAGCTAAAAACATTGCTACATTGCATCTAATAACATTGAATGTAAAAAAATATACGCATGTAAAAGCTGAAAAGAACTGTAATACAATCAAACAAGTTTAAAAAACATTTAATGACCGTTGAAAAAATGAATATAATTAATTGTGAAAAGATCTGCGGATAATCCGAAGGCCGATAATCCGGAGTTTACTGTATAACATGAATCACGAGAATTTTTAAAATAGAAGCAACCGTTAATTAATCAGTTTTCTTGAAAGTTTTGGATTTTTTTTTTTTTTTGAGCAATTACGATTGCTTGTGGCTTTCATTTGACAGTTTTGATGTGCTATCATTTTATTTTCCCACCAGCACCCTCTGCTGCATCACCGTCGACCGGCTCCTCTAGCGAAAACCGTCTCGATGTTGAGTCAATATCCTACACTTACACGCACATACACACACACATACATACATTCGCTTCATACACATACACAAACACATACACACGCTCAAACACATGCACACACGCATACATACAGACACCTACACACAACTACTCACACGCTTATCACATTTATGCCTACACACAACTACCCACACACTCAGTACCTGCACTCAGACACAAACACACATACCCCCTACATACAAACACACATACCCTCCCCCACACACACATAAACATATGCCTATATACACACACACACTCGTGATTGCGAAAAACATAATTTGAATTCAAGGGGTAAAAATTCAAATTATTATTTTTTTTTTTTTGGTTTTTGTTTCTTATATTTTCTTTTACGGAAGATGCTGCCCCCCCCCCCCCGGATACTCCCATATTATTGACGTTACTCCGTAAAAAGAAATCACTCGACGTGTAAAATGAACTGGATTATGGATTAGTCATTTGTATTTTAGTGAAAGGATTAACGTTTGTAAATGATAAAAACGGTCTACTTTTCCGTGCATTCATGTATCATCTGAGGACTAATTTATCAAAAGGGAACACAATCTATTTTCCAAAAATGTTCAGGAGGTAAAAAAAAAACGAATTAAACTAACAGCAAAATAGTTTTCTTGTACTTTCTACTCAGAGTAAGAAATTTTCAAACAAAAAATCTAGGAGATATCATCATTTTAATTTTGGATATGGTGCCTTTTTACTTCCTTTTTACAAAAAAGGAAGTATTGTGTTCGCGAAAAAAATTTCACTCAAAAATCGGCCTTAATTTCCATTTTGCTCACCCCCGAATGAATGTTGAGGTTTTTTTTTCGACTCGACCACACGTGGATAAGTGCCTAAAAACGTATAGACACGCGAAATATCCATTTTGACGATTCCCGAGTTAATTACAGCGAATTTTCTCGTGACGTCTGTATGTACGTATGTATGTGCGTATGTGTGTATGTATCTCGCATAACTCAAAAACGGTATGTCCTAGAAAGTTGAAATTTGGTACGTAGACTCCTAGTGGAGCCTAGTTGTGCACCTTCAATTTTGGTTGCATTCGGATGTTCCTAAGGGGATCTTTTGCCCCCTCTTGGGGGAAATCATTGTTAATTTCGATGTAAACTCAAGCAGTGTTATAATTTGTCGGACACTTGATGATATATCGCTAGTCTTTTGGTCGCCAAGTTTTGTCGCCAGCTTGGCGACAAATTTGGCGATTTTTTTTTATTTTAAATTTTGTTTCAATTTGGCCACTGTTGGTGATATTTAGAGAGTAAACAATTGAATCACATTAAAATTGCCAATAATGAGGAAGTGACATTAAATTGGAGTAAAAAGAAAGTCATGTGATGCACACATCAGCTCGTTGTTTTAAAAACGTGCTGATGTGTCCTTTTGAACGAAAACCCGTGTGTTGATATAGTTTGACCACGAAAAGAAGGCGGATGACCTTGAAGCAAAAACATCATTTCTAACAGGTTTTTTGGTATTATTTTGGAATAGATAGGATTAGCGAGACCGTACCTCTTACTATTCGGTACTTTCTGGTAGATTCTACCTATTACGAATGATACAAATGATGTTTTGCTTCAAGGTCATCCGCCATCTATCCGTGGTCAAGCTTTATCTCCCTTTTAACAGAAACACTAATACATCACCACTTCATGTCTTCTTATTGAAGTACTTGAACCTAAAATTAGTGGGATTGGAAAGTATGAACTTTTCTTAGCTTTTTACTTCATTAGTGTTCATGACATGATTATATTATTTCCTAAAATCTAGGATCTAGTGAGATAGAATTAAGGTAATAAAAGCAAGAAGTCTAACACCGTTAACCCCTTCAGTCGGAATTATGAAATACTTGACCAAAAATGTTTATATTTGGTACACAGTATACTACGGTAAAGGGTATCTTATAGGCAAAATTTCAGGTTTGTAGGAGAAAAACTAAGAGTTATGGCACGTCCAATATTCCAAACTTATAGTTTTGAAATTAATATTTCACATAAAGAAAGATAAAATATGAAACAAACTTCATTATAAAATGTTTAACAATAATAAAACATAATATAAGCGTTTGAAAGGATTAATTAAAAATTATATAGTTTTTAAAAAATCAGGAAAAACCCTCGCTTTTCAGATGAAAATCCATGGTTGGAAAAATGAGCCACTTTCTATCTCCTAATTCTTATATGTCAGTGTTGTCAATCCCAAAACGAAAAAATATTTCGCAGATTATAATAAGCAGAATGTAAAGAGTTAACTACAAAAAAAAAAAATCAAGTAATTTAATCAATTATTAAATGATTAGCAGCTGTTTAAAGTGTATGTCCGGTATACCGGACACCGGGTCTGAAGGGGTTAAAAACGGTAAACACCGTTAAAAAAATTTATTCGAAAGATTCATACAGAAAAAATGCTCTTTTTTTGGTAAAATTTTCAATTCTGAAAAAAAAAAATCTTTTTTTTTAAAACATTGTAAAGTAATAAATATAGACTATGTTAAAAGGAAAAAATAGTTAAATTTGTTAAAACCCGGTTTCCTAGACATGTATATGAATGTCTTCTTCGTCAGTACATTTTCCATCGACTTGGTGGTCCTTAGAGCTTATTTAATGACATATTTGCCGAAGAAGGCTGTGAATGCACTCAAACGGTAGCATCTTTTCCATGAATCATACAAAAGATCAAATGTCACCTATCGGATATTTTGTCACTCTTCGAAGAACATCGAGTAGGGATTCGGAGATCTTTTGAAAAAGAGTAGTTTTCGTTCATCAGATTTAGTCAGGATATGTTCCCTATTGTTTGAAATAAACTGAAAAAAGTGTAGAGTTTGTTACGTTTTGATTGAAAAGTCAAACCTTACCCTTTAGTAAAATATGGATCCGCTTTTAGTCCTAGAGGCTAGGGGCTCATCTGAAAGATATAGAAAATGCTAAAAAACTGTAGGGTTTCTTACGTTTTGATTGAAAAGCCAAACTTTACCCTTTAATAAAATATGGACCCGCTTTTAGTCCTAGGGGCTCATCTGAAAGATATAGAAAATGCTAAAAAACTGTAGGGTTTCTTACGTTATGATTGAAAAGCCAAACTTTACCCTTTAATAAAATATGGACCCGTTTTTAGTCCTAGAGACTAGGGGCTCATCTGAAAGATATAGAAAATGCTAAAAAACTGTAGGGTTTCTTACGTTATGATTGAAAAGCCAAACTTTACCCTTTAATAAAATATGGATCCGCTTTTAGTCCTAGAGACTAGGGGCTCATCTGAAAGATATAGAAAATGCTAAAAAACTGTAGGGTTTCTTACGTTTTGATTGAAAAGCCAAACTTTACCCTTTAATAAAATATGGACCCGCTTTTAGTCCTAGAGGCTAGGGGCTCATCTGAAAGATATAGAAAATGCTAAAAAACTGTAGGGTTTCTTACGTTTTGATTGAAAAGCCAAACTTTACCCTTTAATAAAATATGGACCCGCTTTTAGTCCTAGAGGCTAGGGGCTCATCTGAAAGATATAGAAAATGCTAAAAAACTGTAGGGTTTCTTACGTTTTGATTGAAAAGCCAAACTTTACCCTTTAATAAAATATGGACCCGTTTTTAGTCCTAGAGACTAGGGGCTCATCTGAAAGATATAGAAAATGCTAAAAACCTGTAGGGTTTCTTACGTTATGATTGAAAAGCCAAACTTTACCCTTTAATAAAATATGGACCCGTTTTTAGTCCTAGAGACTAGGGGCTCATCTGAAAGATATAGAAAATGCTAAAAAACTGTAGGGTTTCTTACGTTATGATTGAAAAGCCAAACATTACCCTTTAATAAAATATGGACCCGCTTTTAGTCCTAGAGGCTAGGGGCTCATCTGAAAGATATAGAAAATGCTAAAAAACTGTAGGGTTTCTTACGTTATGATTGAAAAGCCAAACTTTACCCTTTAATAAAATATGGACCCGCTTTTAGTCCTAGAGGCTAGGGGCTCATCTGAAAGATATAGAAAATGCTAAAAAACTGTAGGGTTTCTTACGTTATGATTGAAAAGCCAAACTTTACCCTTTAATAAAATATGGACCCGCTTTTAGTCCTAGAGGCTAGGGGCTCATCTGAAAGATATAGAAAATGCTAAAAAACTGTAGGGTTTCTTACGTTATGATTGAAAAGCCAAACTTTACCCTTTAATAAAATATGGACCCGTTTTTAGTCCTAGAGACTAGGGGCTCATCTGAAAGATATAGAAAATGCTAAAAAACTGTAGGGTTTCTTACGTTATGATTGAAAAGCCAAACTTTACCCTTTAATAAAATATGGACCCGCTTTTAGTCCTAGAGGCTAGGGGCTCATCTGAAAGATATAGAAAATGCTAAAAAACTGTAGGGTTTCTTACGTTATGATTGAAAAGCCAAACTTTACCCTTTAATAAAATATGGACCCGTTTTTAGTCCTAGAGACTAGGGGCTCATCTGAAAGATATAGAAAATGCTAAAAAACTGTAGGGTTTCTTACGTTATGATTGAAAAGCCAAACTTTACCCTTTAATAAAATATGGACCCGCTTTTAGTCCTAGAGGCTAGGGGCTCATCTGAAAGATATAGAAAATCCTAAAAAGTTCCCTTTTGATAAATGACTCCTCACTTATTCCAATATGTGAACCTGTAGATTTGTACTGAAGCGTTCGAGCTGAACTGAAATCAGCATTTATCGGGAGAGAAATATATTTGGGTGTGAAATTCTGAAAACAGAATATGAATAGGAATGAAAAACATAACACATTGAAAATGCAACTAGAAGTTTAAGATGCGTCATTAAAGTTTTTTTTTTTGTTTTTGTTTTTGAGCAATCACGATTGCTTATTGCTTTCATTTGACTGTTTTGATGTCCTTCGATTTTATTTTCCCACCGCCACCCTCCGCACCATCACCGTCGACCGGGTCCTCACGATGCTGCTCCTATAGCGAAAGCCGTCTCCAGGTTGCGTACATGTCCTACACACACGCACACACGCATGCACACACATATACACACAAACACATACCCAAACACATACACACACAAATACATACAGACACCTACACATGCACACAAACACATACTCATACAAACAACTACCCACACATTCATGCCTGCACACAGACACAAACACATATGCACACATACACATACCCCCCTGACATACACACACATTCATATACACAACTACTCACACACTTATGCCAGCACACAGACACAAACACACATGCATACATAACTACACACACGCACGCACACACATATACACACAAACACAGACACACACAAACACATACACACATATACACCTACACACACATACACAAACACATACACACATATACACCTACACACACATACACAAACACATACACACACAAATACATACAGACACCTACACATGCACACATACACAAACACATACAGACACTCATACAAACTACCCACACATTCATGCCTGTACACAGACACAAACACATATGCCTACATACACCTCCCCCCCACATACACACACATTCATACACACAACTACTTACACACTTATGCCTTCACAGACACAAACACACATGCCTACACACACTTATACCTGCACACAGACACAAACACACATGCCTACACACACATATACAAATACCCCTACACACAACACACATACCCTTACACACAACACACATACCCCTACACACAACGCACATACCCCCACACACGAACACACACGCCATCATACGCACACTCGTGATTGCAAAAAACATAATTTGAATTCAAGATGTCAAAATTCAAATTAATTTTTTTTTCTTTCATTTACGGTTATGTTCTTGACCTCAAACAATGCAAGCAAACGTATGACTCTCAAATGGGGCTCGAATCTCTTGAAATGGGAACCGACTGTTTTGAATAACTCAGCCGACTTTTTTTCTAAAATTATTCCGAGTTTCTTTCAAAGATCGTTCGAAATAATCCTTGAGTGCGGAAAGCGCCGAGGTCATTTAATTAACTTCCTCATAGCAATCTGACCAGATAAACTCATCGGACGTTGATCAAAAGCATACCTTCGAGGCATGCGGGAAAGATTTCTCGAATTAGTTTAAATGAGGTCGATACAATTCTTTAACCATGCACCGATCTACAACTGTCGGCTCACTTGATTTTCAAGAGCACTTCTAATATTCCGTCACTCTTAACCTTCTGTCAAATAAATGTCTCCTATGGTTTTC
The DNA here is from genome assembly GCF_026930045.1 of Uloborus diversus. NCBI lineage: Eukaryota > Metazoa > Arthropoda > Arachnida > Araneae > Uloboridae > Uloborus > Uloborus diversus. The sequence goes on along the minus strand of NW_026558318.1, from coordinate 39,036 downwards.
GATAAGAAAATCGTTATCACGACAGATGAAGATAAAACTTGAATTTTCGAGGACGGAATTCAGATTACAATTCCTTTACATTCACTTTCATTGGATTATAAGAAGAATTATTTTTCCAGTGGGAATAGGGAAGTTGCAACCTATTAAATGTTCATATTTTGACTATTGGATAGTGTTAATTGACCCTCAAAACTAAAAAATTCACTATCGCCGAATTTTAAAACACCGTGGTTGATTTTTAATGAATTTTTAAAAATCCACGCGCAAAAGTGCGCTCTTCTGAAACGTCACGAGCTGACGTCACAGGGCACTCATGGGCAGTCTTCCGCCGAAGATCCCTTGTTTTCGCTACGGACATTTTGAGCGCGCTGATAATTTTATTATTTAAGAAAATAAATAATCCTTTTGAACACACTATGGAGGCTGGATTAGTTAAAGCACAATCTAATAATCTACCTCGAGTAACATCAATGATGGTATTCGAATATTTCCGAGAGGATGAGAGGTTTAATGTTCCAGAAACGCGAGGAGTTAAATGCGAAGATGTAAGCCTTACGTTTTGTCTTCGAGGTCAACTGCACATCCTTCGGCTTCTCCCGCGGCGGAAGAGCGCATGACGTCACTTCCTGTGCCATTTGACGTCACAATTGCTTGAACTTTAAAAATTAATTTAAAAAAAAACTACTTATCGTATCGCAAAATTTTTTTCACCTATGATGTTCATACATGTTACTCTATCATATAAAAATAAAATTAAAAAATCGAAAACTTCCCTATTCAAAGTCATTTTAAAATTATTGCCGTTCAAAAAAATGGGTCTGGAATGGCCCAAAATTTTAGCTTTTTTAGTTATTTTACTGACTTTTTCAGTTATTTTACCATGTTTGGCATCAGCACACATATTTTCTTTTCTTTAAAAATTTAATTTTTTTTCAATGCCGTACCAATTTATTGGTACGGTTATGAATATATGGGGGTGCCTATCCCTCCTTTCAGATCGAGGGTTGAATATCATTTGAAAATGTACGGCATTAGTTGAGAAATGTTCTTAAATTTTCAAAATAAATTTTAAAAATAATGCCGTCTTAGAATTATGGTCCGTGATAATATTATTTAAAAAAAAGTTTTAAATAACAATTTTTTTACATTAGTTTCATTTATTTCTGTACGGCAATTGGTTTTTTGAATACAGGTCGAAATATATTAGCTTTCTATACTATTGCCGTTTTAAATGAGTGGTACAACAATATAATGATCAATTGTAAACAATGAGGTAAAATTGATAAATGAGAAAAAAGTTTAAATTCAGTGTGATTGACTGAAGGAGTAGATTGATAATACGAGGCATGTTTTTAAAGTAAGTACCGTTTTGATATAAAAAAAGAACGAGTACAGATAGAGCAAAGAAATTAATTGCACAAAAATCTACCATCCTTACGCTATTTTTTGACATTGCTCCCGTGATTTTCCACGCATTTGTCATAGCGTGGTACAGGTTTTTGTATACCTATTCATAGAAAATTGCCGCCTGTGTAGTCAGCCATGGGATAACATGTTCTCTGAGCTCATTATTGCTGTTGTGCCACAGACCACCTTGGAAAGACTTTAGATGCCGAAACAAATGAAAGATGCTGCGAGCGAGGTGAGGGCAGACCAGAGGATGTTCAAAAACGCCCCAGCCAAAGCCCTGTAAGAGTCCTCATGGTTGACAAAACGGGCGGTAACTTTTTACGAATAGGTATACAAAAACCTGCACCACGCTATGACAAATGCTTGGAAAATCACGGGAGCAATGTCGAAAAATAGCGTAAGGGTGGTAGATTTTTGTGCACTAAATTACTTAGCTCTATCTGTACTCGTTCTTTTTTTATATAAAAACGGAACTTACTTTAAAAACACGCCTCGTATTATACGGGGTTTATTAGGGGGCTTACCTAAGGTTGAAAAAGAAAGAGATAATAATGCCGTATAGTTTAAGTAAGGGGTTAATCGTAGCTGATATGTTTTCAACTATTTTTTAAGGGTATATTTTTGCCATAAATTTTTTGTACGGCATTAACATTATTTTGTTAACAATGTGTAGCTCTTGTAAAAAATTCTAATGCCGTACATTTTATGTGGGACTTTAGTGGATATTGCAGCATTCGATTCAGAATCCGACCGATGTTGTGACGTCATGGCCGAAAGCCGTGAAGATCGTTTTCTTTTTCTCCCGACCGAGCATGAAGGATTTGTGGCAGTTGAGATCTGTGGTTGTTCTGCTTTGAAAAATCGTGGAAAAAAAACTGTTGCATGCTTCGGATTTTTACTTCCTTTTTCAAAAAAGGAAGTATTGTATTCGCGAAAAAATTTTCACTCAAAAATCGGCCTTCATTTCCATTTTTCTCACCCCCAAATGAATGTTGAGTTTTTTTTCGACTCGATCACACGTGGATATATGCCTAGGAACGTACAGACACCCCAAATATCCATTTTTGACGACCAACGGGTTAATTACAACGAAATTTCTCGTGACGTCCGTATGTACGTATGTATGTGCGTATGTGTGTATGTATCTCGCATAACTCAAAAACGGTATGTCTTAGAATGTTGAAATTTGGTACGTAGACTCCTAGTTGGGTCTAGTTGTGCACCTTCCTTTTTGGTTGTATTCGGATGTTCCTAAGGGGGTCTTTTGCCCCTTTTTGGGGGGAAATCATTGTTAATTTCGATGTAAGCTCAAGTTGTGTTATAATTTATCGGACACTTGCCGATCTATCGCCTGTCCGGTCGCCAAGTTTTGTCGCCAGCTTGGCGACAAATTTGACGATTTTTTTAAATTTTAAATTTGGTTTCAATATGCCACTGTTGGTGATATTTAGAGAGTAAACAATTGAATCCCATTAAAATTGCCAATGATGGGGAAATGACATTAAATTGGAGTAAAAGGAAGTCATGTGATGCACACATCAGCTCGTTTTTTTCTGAAGAGGGCGAAATGTTTGTACTATAAGGCGATTAAGTTTTAAGACAGAAGCTTTCATAATTTTATGGGATGGCTTTAACAAAAGATACAGGCTAGAAGTCCAAAATAAAGGTATTTTTTCAAAAATTCCTAAAAAAGGTCAAAATTACTATATTTTAAAAGTTTTTTTTAATCTGGATTAAAATTAATTTTTCTAAACTCGGATATGAAAAATATTTCTGTGACTCAATTACTACTCGGTCTGTGAAGTAAAGGAGCTGATGTGTGCATCACATGACTTCCTTTTACTCCAATTTAATGTCATTTCCCCATTATTGGCAATTTTAATGGGATTCAATTGTTTACTCTAAATATCACCAACAGTGGCCAAATTGAAACCAAATTTAAAAAATAAAAAAATAATTTGAATTTTGACATCTTGAATTCAAATTATGTTTTTCGCAATCACGAGTGTGTATGTAGGCGTGTGTGTTTGTGTGTACGGGTTTTGTGTATGTGTGTGTATGAATGTGTGTGGGGGCGGGGTATGTGTATGTGTGTGTAGGCATATGTGTTTGTGTCTGTGTGCATGCATGAATGTGTGGGTAGTTGTGTATGTGTGGGTGTCTGTATGTATGTGTGTGTGTGTATGTGTGGGTGTCTGTATGTATGCGTGTGTGTAAGTGTTTGTTTGTATGTGTTTGTGTATGTGTGCGTGTGTGTATGTGCGTGCGTGTGTGTGTATGTGTGGGTGTCTGTATGTATGCGTGTGTGTAAGTGTTTGTGTTCGTGTGTGTATGTGCGTGCGTGTGTGTGTAGTTGTGTATGTATGCGCATGCGTGTAGGACATGGATGCAACCTGGAGACGGCTTTAGCTATAGGAGCAGCATCGTGAGGAGCCAGCCGGTCCACGGTGATGGTGCGGAAGGTGGCGGTGGGAAAAATCAAAGGAACGTCAAGGACTGTCAAATGAGAACAATAAGCAATCGTGATTGCTCAAAAAAAAAATCGCCCCTGTCAATTCGTCTTTTTGTAAGACTCTGTGTGTAATTATAGAAGAGACTTAGGTGATTATATTAATGACTAATAGCTACGATAATGATGTACTTTATCAGTAAAAGCTAAAATCTTTCCTTTTTTTTAAATATTACTTTATTTTTTCTCCAAAGCTATGCATTCACCATTACTTTCATATGCAGCAACGAATCATATTTTTTCTCTTTCAATTCTCTTTCTCTTTAACTCAATTACGTGACAGGAGAAACCAGCAAAGGGAAAAACAATAAAATGCATTTAAAACGATTAATTTTAATTTCGTGTTTTATTTGTCATTGGCGAATGTTGTCACATAATTTTTGGATCCTACCTCGCATGATTACTTTTATACGTAAGAATATGTATATAGGAGTGATTGTGAGTTCATCAAAAAATACCTGAAAGTTTCAAAGCGAGAACGGGGGGGGGGGGTAATCTTTGGCCCCTATTACTTAAGTGCACCTTTGCCATAGTATTAAATAGTTCTGAGTCAAAATATTGTGTGCACATTTGATTAAATTTTTAATGAATTACAAGGTTGCTTTTGAGCTAATGCTATACAAATTATCTTGACATTTGTCCACCTTAAGGCTCTTGCAGATATATTTGATGAGTATTATACAATTTTAAAAAATTGCGGAGGTAGGGAGATAAAAGCATAACAAAAAAAAACATAATTCCGGTATTTTCGGACATAAAAATACCGGAAATACGTCCGAAAATACCGGAAATTCGGTAAAATACCGGAACACAATCAACCCTGTTCATACTAAATTCAAACTGCAAAACTCACCTGTAGTTTAAGAATTTAAAAAGCCCACCTGTTTTATGAGAGAAGTAATCAATTGAACATGGTTGTAAGTTGAGGTAACCAAACAGATCTCACCAAAGATAGCTATTATAGCCAGGGATCCAATTTATAACAAAATAAGTGCAGGAGCCCTATAGTCTTCAGAACTTACTTTAATGCTTAAGTGGCCTGAAGCCGGTCAAAAATACAAAAAATTGAGTGAAACAAATAAGGAAGTATGGGAGCTCAGCTCCCATAACAATTAGGCGCGGATCAGCAGAATATAACGAAGTACAAAATATTATATAAGTATTATATAGTATTTATATAACGAAGTACAAAAAGACGAATTGACTGGGTCATCAGAAGCGGTTTGTTATTGCTATATCATTAAAAGTCATTAAAATTTTAGTTGTTGCTGATAAAGAGCACCATTATTGTAGCTATTAGGCATTAATATAATCATAATTTCAGTGACTCAAATAATTAGAAATTTTAATTTTACATGCATGCCATGGGCGATAAGGTCACTTTCAAAAAATCATAAAACATTTTATGGGAAAAAAAATTGGATGCGGTGTCTATCCACTTGTTAAGCATTATATGGGGTTCAAATGAGCCAATTTTTAAATTTTTAAAAAATTAGTTTTTTGGGTAAAATCACTTCAAAAATCGCTAATTTTTGAAAATTTTCAAAATTTCAAATTTTATTTCCGAGGCTGTATGCATCTAAGGATTATTATAAAATATGTTATGAAACTATCATATAAGGGCTTTAGACTGCCATCTCCGTTTAGTAAAAAAAACTTCTTTTTTATGGAGAAAAAAAAATCATAAAATCGGTAAAAATGCAGTTTTTTCGCCGCAAAAATGAATTTTTTTCTTTATCAAAAAACCTAACTAAACTTTCAAAAACGATGTCTAGGGATATATATGGGTCCTTATTTATTTTTAGAAGAAAGAATTATTCAAATACGTCAAGTACTTTTGAAATAGTGTTCATTTCAAATGCCGGTTTTACCGTTTTTTTTCCAAAATGGCGGATTTTGTGCAGAAATTTAATAGGCTGTAACTGAAGAAAATTTTTTTTTCTTGCAAAATCCTTTTGGGATATTTCATATGTCCCTTAGTTGCAACTACTGTAATTTTTTCAAAAAAATCGGTGATGGTCATGTGACAGACCCTGCCTGATCTCAAATGGAATGGCTCTTATCTTAAAAGTAGAGCCTTATTTACATGGGAACTTCTTTTCAGGCTTCTGAATTTTTACATATTCGACGGAATTCAGACTATTTACGCATTAAAAGAGATTTTGAAGACCATAGGTGAACTGTTTTTTTAAGGGGTTACGTACCTCAAAAATGATGAAACGATCAAAAATTTTTTTATTGCTTATTTCAAAACTAAAAACTATTCTGAACACAGGGGAAAAGTTTCATTGCTTTAGTTCAAATATTTAAAAAGTTAGGAGTGGTTTTAGGTCATGCTCCCTATGTGTTCTTATGAAAAAGAAAAACTTCAAATTGCTTTTTCTCGATGATGGTTTTTTTTTGTATTTTCATGTCATTAGAATCCCTAAGGATTTTTTTCTATTAAAGATACAGCTTTAAAGTAATACTTTTTGCAATTGGGATAATATATTTAACAAAACTGTGCATTGGATAAGCATTTTATAAATGACTCAAATGTTTAGAGCATGTTAAACCTTTAAAAACCAAATTTAAAAAAAAAACATTGATTTTTTACATAATTAATCACAGAAAATTTTCTAATAAACGCATAAGCTATTGAATGCACAGATTTTTAGAGATGATTATAGTGATCGTTTAGCAAAAAACTTTTTTTAAATGAGTGCAAAAATAAAAAATCCTTAGGGATTTTAAAAAATTGAAATTTTCCTCAATTTTTTGAATTTTAAAAAAAAGTAGGCAATATTTTTAAATTTTGAAAATAAACTATTGATTACGAAATAAGTATGCATGTTATGCTTTCAAAGAAATATAAAATTTATTTAAATTAAAAAAAATGTTTTAAAGGTACTATGACCCCTTAAGAAATGAAACTCCGCTTGAAAGCGATTTGATAATTTTCTGTTCTCAGTAGCGGATTTTAGGGGGGGGGGGCACAGGGGGCACGTGCCCCCCAAAAGGATTAATAAATTTCACTATTTTATTTATTACTTTTTAACTGACCTTTCTTTTGCACTTTTTTTACGTAGCTAATTAAAAAGAACACAAAACACACATACACAGCATATTTTGAATAAAAGCATTTTTGTTTGCTAAAGAAGTATTCAGGATTATTATTGGAGTCAGAGGCTCAGAGTTGCAGAATACATTTAACTCATTGGCTTCAAATTCAAGAGACCGCATTATCGCAATTCGTCCATTGATTCTTCTTTGATGGAATCAATAATTAACATTTTTTTTTAAATGTGTAGGCGCACCTAAAAGATTTTGATCTAGGAATCTATTTGCGAAATAATAGATTTCTTTTTCAGCTAATAAAAGATGCAAAATGAAAGAAATCATGTGGTAGTTTCTTAGAAAAACCATGATTTTAAATAGAAACGGCATGTAGTATCAATATGTTATCTCAACTGTATCATGACTTTAAGAACAAATCAGCAATTGTTTTGAAATTCACACAGCAATAGTTTCTGAATTCTTCAGTGAAACTTATATAGTATGTTATGAAGTTATGATTAAATTAATGTTAAAAAACTCAAGAGAGGTATGGGTTTATTTAATAACCTTGCCCTCGTGTTATAATCATTATGACAATGTTCCTAGGTAAAGCCGCTCATTGTCTAGCATCTTGGTGACATTATATTGGGTTTAGTATTTAAATGGCTTGAAACATTAAAGATGTATTCCGTCCACATTCAAAGTATATTAGTGCATAATATTCATGTTCTTAGAAGTAGATTCATTGACCTTAAGGAATCCTAAAAAAATAAATAAATAAATAAATAAATAAACACGCACATTTAAAAATAAAGTCGTCAAAACCTTGTTATGAAACATCGAAGGCGGCGGGGGGGGGGGGGGGGGGGGAGGGGGGTTCAATTTCCCATGCCCCCTCCAAAAGATTTTTCTGTATCCACCCCTGTCTGTTTTAAAGCATAACAATATAAGGTATCCGACTACATTGAAAAGACGATTTTCGACCAAAATTCACTTTTTCTCAAAATAGTTTTATTCAACAGCCCCATTCTTTAAGATCATGAAACATTTTAGTTTTATAATGTACGCGAATTAGAACTCACGTTATAAGCATTTGAATACTAAGTGTCTGTAGTATAACACGTGTTAAGTCTAATCCTTACTTACGTTTTTTGAAGAACGCAATTATTTCTCGATATTGGCTACGGAAAACATGATTTTGCAAATTCTATTCAGTATTCAAGCATGAAGTTTGGCATGCCTGTCTTGTAAGTACTTGTGAGTGGAATAGACCATAGATTATGTAAATGATGAAATATTTTTTGATTTATAGCTTTTTTACCGAAAAAAGGTGACAAATTTTTGAGAAGTTTCTGGATAAAGTCACGTAATTTGTCATAAACCTTAAAATTCTTGAAATATTTCTTAACCTGCGGTCTGTTTCATGTGTAATATTTATACATGTGAAAAAATCTAAGCAAATTGTTTATAGCTAGTTAATTTTTATTAATACAGTGTTTTTCCTAACTGGTAATTTTCAGTCATTTTTGCCAAAAAAATCACCCATTTAAAAAAAGTTATTGATATTATGGTTTATTTTTAAGCAAAATACATGTTTTAAGATCATTCTGCTTCTAAAAAAACATTAATATTATTTCATAACAGTGGCGGATCTAGCCGATCATTTTGGGAGGGGCCATCCAAAATTTTTGAACAAACTCTCGAGAAACATTATTAAAATGAATGATATTAAAGGGAGAGTGAGGGTGTTTGGAATCCCCCCTTCCTTAATATGTTACCTTAGACGCTTTAAAAATCTAATTTTAAGCTATTTTTGCACATATTAGAGAAAGCGATGGAGGATTTGTGAGCACTCCCTCCGAAAAATTTCGAAATTAAAGCCATAAATACGCAAATTTAAGCTCTCGTTGGTCTCGTGAGCAATAGGTGACTCTGAGGACAACAGCATTTAGAGAACGTCCAAGTGTCTAAAGTTGGAATCTAGATATGATGTAAACGAAGGAATAAAATTTTGGAAATAATAGTTCTTTTTCTAGGAGAGAGATAGAATTTCTCTCCCAATTAAGGCCTTAATTTTCTTTTAATGTAAAAAACATGTGTTAAATTTTGTTATTTTCTCATAAAATTTTCGCTTTTTTTTCTTTAAAAAAAAATCCTACTATCACAAGGCTTTGGGAGGGGCCATGGCCCCCATTGCCCCCCTCTAGATCCGCCCCTGTTTCATAATAATGTTTTTTTAAAAAAAAACTGCTCCGAATCTAGTCGGATACCTTAAATAAAGTTATTCGATTAATAGTTTTTGTTGCATTTCGAATGAAAATCCATTCTAATTTGAAATGAATGTATTTTGGAAAGAGTGAAAAATGCCATGACTGGAAGTGTAATGGACTGGTTTGAGTTTTTGAAATGAGGTTAGACTTTCTCCTTGCTCGCCCTTAAAGCATCTTTAGTAGCCTTGGTTGGTTTTTTTTCGAAAAACTTTCTTTCCGGAGATCTGTCGGATTGACGTTCGTCATAATTAAGGCTAACTGGCTGGTCCTGTCAGATAGCATTCCTCCGGCACAACAAGTAGGCCGAACTCGATTTGACAAAGGAAGGGAAATGGCGCGACTTTTTTCTTGGACTTGTTTTTCTGCACATTGGAGGTGGAATTGAATGAAACGACCGCGATCTCAGCATTGGGTGAATATTCATTGTTTTAGTAGGATTTTCTAAGCTCGAAGGGTCCGTCATGAGCTGGGATATTTGCAACTCTTCGTTGGGCGAAAATGCTCTCGTTAACCTATTCCAGTTTTATTTTGAAATTTTAACTGGAGGCATGGAGGGTTTGATTTTTTATTCAATTAACTTTGGCCGTAATAGCCAAAAATAGAGACTGTTTTGAGAATCATCTCAATTAAAACTTCCAGCTATGAGAATGATCCGTGTCAAAACTAGAAAAGAAGTGTTTGAAGAGATTATAGGAAATCTAACTTTGACAGAGTTGTTAGCAATTGAATGTTAATCATATCTGGTTTGAATGCCAAAAAAAGAAAAAAAAAATTATTTTTATTTGAATTTTTGGCATCTTGAATTCAAATTATGTTTTTCGCAATCACGAGCGTGTGGGTGTATGAATGCGTGTGTGTGTTTGTGTAGGCGCATGTGTGTGGGTGCATGTGTGTATGTATGCATGTGTGTGCGTGTTGTATATACAGTGCTGTGTGTGTGAACGCGCGTGTGTGTAGGCGTTCGTGTGTGTGTGTATGTAGGCATACGTGTTTGTGTCTGTGTGCAGGCATGAGTGTGTGTATGTGTAGGAGTGTGTGTTTGTGTCTGTGTGTGTAGGCGTGTGTGTGTAGGATATGGACGCAACTTGGAGACGGTTTTCGCGAGAGGAGCAGCATCGTGAGGTGGTCGATGCGACGGTGGTGCTGGCAGAGGGTGCTGGCGGGGGAAAAAATGATAGGAATTCAAAACAGTCAAATGAGAACAATAAGCAATCTTGTTAACACTCCGCTAGGCACGCTTCCAAACGTTTCATCCCTAAGCATCTCTCAGATGCATCACTTCATACTTGCCTATTTGCCCTCAGCCCCGATTTTCTTTTCTGTTGTTATTTAATCTCCAACTTAACCAAAAAAAATATATATATATATATATATATATATATATATTTTCACTGTTATGTCTCGCATCCCGTGCAGCAAAGCAGACGATTGTGGCCAATTACCGATTACTACCGATTAATTGCCGCATCCCTAATTTAAATCAAGTTTATTCTAGATTCATGGGCAAAAATAAATTTTGAATTAAAAAAAAAGTTAAAGGCATAATAAATTATTAAGTGCTTAAAAAGTTTTCAAGATATTTAATTAAAAAATAAAGTTTCAAATGAGTTGTGACACACGTTTTGTCATAATTAAGGAAAACATTTGTTACCTTCAATTTTGCAACCAAAAAAAAAAAAAAAAAAAAAAAAATGAATCAGAACATGTAATTTTTTAAACTTTGATTACTAAAACAAAATTTATTTCAATGAGGCTCCTTAATTGTAAAGCAAAAAAAAAAAAAAAAAAATCAAAATAAGAAGGGCGCTGTTCTCTCTCGTTTCCATAGAAAGGGCGTAGGAAACTTGTTTTTATCACGCCTAATCTATGGAAAACTTAGCTGCGTTTCCCGGCGTAGCACGCTCTACCTAGAAAATAAACGAGCTGATGTGTGCATCACATGACTTCCTTTTACTCCAATTTAATGTCATTTCCCCGTTACTGGCAATTTTAATGTCATTCAATAGTTTACTCTCTAAATATCAACAAGGGTGGCCAAATTGAAACCAGATTTTTTTTAAAAAAATCGCCAAATTTGTTGCCAAGTCGGCGACAAAACTTGGCGACCAAAAGACTGACGATATATCGCCAAGTATCCGCCATATTATAACACCACTTGAGTTTACATCGAAATTAACAATGATTTCCTTCCAAAAAGTGGCAAAAGACCCCCCTTTGGAGCCTTCGAATGCAACCAAAAAAGAAGGTGCACAACTAGACCCCACTAAGAGTCTACGTACCAAATTTCAACTTTTTAGAACATTCCATTCTTGAGTTATGCGACATACATACACACATACGCACATACATACGTACATACGGACGTCACGAGAAAACGCGTTGTAATTAACTCGGGGATCGTCAAAATGGATATTTCATGTGTCTGTACGTTCCTAGGCTCATATCTACGTGTGGTCGGGTTGAAAAAAAAACTCAACATTCATTTCGGGGTGAGCAAAATGGAAATGAAGGTCGATTTTTGGGTGATATTTTGCTCGCGAATACAATACTTCCTTTTTTGTAAAAGGAAGTAAAAAGCTTAGTTTTGGTTGAACATTTTATTAAAGCACTGGAGGTCGAAGATTTTGGGATCTTAAAGTACATTTGGTCTTCAACACTTGTGAGTTTCATCTCATTAGATTTTGTGTGGCATGCATGAAAACTCTAGAAAAAGTGCAGAGGGGAAATTTTTTTCTGGATTTCTGGTAATTAACTTTGAAACTAACTTTCGCTTATCCAATGACTGCATTTTGGCAATAACGCTCCAGAAAAAGAATTTTTCGCTTATCAATAATTATTTCTAAGCAAACAATGATAATTGGTAATTGGTGGACTAGAGAAAAAGCAAAGTTGTGAATCGCAGTTCTTAAAGGAATGTGAGTTGTAACAGTAAATTGCACGAAATCTCACCGAGTATTTTATTCTTACCCTAATACTTCCAAAGTACCCTAAATACTTCCAAAAATTTGATTTCTTGATTTTTATATATTTTGAAACTCCATTTCAATTCATTTTTAATGATACCAATTTCTTTATCGTGCTCATATTAGAAGTAAGTTGAAATTAAGCTTTAAAAAAATGTGAACCTATGTTGATAAGGTATGATTTTCTCCTTTAAATTGCAATATCTCTAAATGGTATTTTTGAAACTAAATGTTCCTTTTCTCAGAAACTAACTTGTGCTAGGCTTTGAAATTTTTACCACCTATTCCATACATCTAATTGCATATACTGAAGTAAAATTTTTCTCATATTCCAAAAATAATTTTTTATAGAGCTGATTTCGTGTTGCAAAATGGCATTTTTTTGAAAAAATGCAGTGACTTACGCATTACATTAAAAAAAAAAAATCTATCTTTCTGTAAAATTTTACTTCATCATAGAAAAAAAGAGTCTAGTTAAGGCACAAAAAAAATTCATAATTGTATCTTTAATAGATTTTCAGAAAAAGGTACATGAACCTGTGCAAATTAACATTGACGGTATAGGGGGTACTGACTCCCCTTAAAATCCCAAAGTATATGTTGAGTACAAGTGAAACTAAATGTACTCGACAATATTCGAGGTTTAAAATTGCAACGCTGTGTCACTTTTCTTTTTTGAGTGTTCTTTTCTGTAAAAAATCCACCAACTGTAAAAAATTGGCTAAATTTTTTTTCAGTACAACATACAGCTGCCTAAAATCGTTAAACGTACCGTTTTGAGGGGGGGGGGAATGGTCACCTTATTAATGCCTGTTGATAAGTCACCATCCTGTACAATTACGTAAAAATCTGAACAATTAATATTTTATTAACATTTACCACTGCAGAATATAAACATTTTGACAATTTATTAATGCGTAAAGTATGTGTTGGAAGAAGCTCATAGGGTGTTTTGCAGACAATGTATTTTGAGCCAGATGTTAGAATATATGCGACTATTCGTTTTCTTCAAAACAAACGCATTAACATGCTTAAACTTAAGGGGGTCCGGGACACAAAAATCGTCAAATTTTGCAATTTTTTTTTTATCATGTGAAAAATTACTCCGTTTTTTTCTGCTTAAGAGGACGTTTGAATCTTGTTTCTATCTTAAATAGAGCGAAAGATATAATTATTTTTGTTGCATGCACCTAACTAATGTGTACTTAACTTTAAAACTGTAAACGCGTTTTTCTCCATGATGCCATTTTTCCCGATTTCTTGCATTCAAACTCTTAAGTCAGGAACCGATAAAGTAATGAAACTTGGAGCATATCTTTTTCAAACAGTTTATTTTAAATTTTATTCGGCGAATTTGAAAAAAAATTTACTGCAAAAATTATAATTGTTTTAAAAAAAAAAGATTCTTTGAATTTTTCGAAATTTTTCTTCAAATCTTTTTTATTGAATCAATATTTTTAAAATCGCCGAATAAAAATTAAAGCTTAGATATTTGTGCGTAATTTATTTAAAAAAAAAATAAAATTGATCAAGAATATTTTGAGTTATAGCAATTTAAAGCAACCCCATTTAAAAAAAAAAACTAATTAAATTTAAATAATTTTTTTTTCATATTTATGTTATGATTTTGCTTATTAAATAAATGGTGAATCAGTGCAAAAAATTTCAAAACTCTAAAGTATATAATAAAAAAAATTTCAAAACGTGTCCCGGACCCCCTTAATGAAACAATGCAAGTCCATGAACTATCTATGAAAATATCTATTTAAGTGTACTAGCTATTGAACTCTAATAAATTGAATTCCAAGATCATTTATCGCGAAATGTCGTGCATCATTTTTTAAACAAATTTGCCGGAAGCCTTGTATGCTTATGACTCTCATTTCCATCATTAATCATTTAAATAATCGCATCAAGGATTTCTGTTCCTTTTCAAACTTGTCTCCTCAGTCTATCATGTTCCCACGCAAAAAATGAGCATGGAATTCCATGTATTTGAATAAGATTTAATGTTTTATCGCACCTGTTTCGAATAAATTTTATTTATTTTCATACAGTAAAACCTGTAAAGTTGACCACCTTTGTAAGTTAACCACCTGTCTAAGTTGACCGCTTTTGTCAGGAACGGAATTAGTCCTATCTTACATAATAAAGGAAAGCCTCAGTAACTTGACCACCTCTCTAACTTGACCACCTGTCTATCTTGACCACCAACATACACCAGCTTTGGTTTGGAGTATTGTAAAAAACCCTTTGTAAGTTGACTAGGCAAAAGCATTAGAGTGTACTAAAAGTTCCCTCAGTCGTGCCTCAAATAAGTAACCAGGCATTTTAGAAAAACCTATACATATTTGTTTCCATCCAAAAACATTGGGCTCATGTTAAGTCCCAAAAAAAGTGCCAAAATTCAATAAGGTGGTATTTTGTTGAAAAGTAGATTACCATGGTTAAAAATGTACAAGAAAAAATCAAATGAAGAATCTGAGTCACTTTTGACTTGTTATGAATCTTTAGGAATTGTTAATATCAAGGAAGTAGTTTTTCATAAGCAATGAGGCAATTTTTTTTTTTTTTTTTGATCGATTCACAGAAATTTTAAATTTGTATGATATTTTACGCGTCATTCTGGTAAATAATCTCTAAAAATATTTAAGCAACATTTTTTCTTATTAGTTTAAAGTAATGTTAAACAATGACAGTGAGTTTAAAGTATTCCAATTAGTTAAAAAAAGAATGCATAGGACAAGAAATGACAAAGGGAAAAAAAAGAAGTTTTAATAACTACCCTCTATAAGTTGACCACCTGTCTAAGTTGACCACCAAAGTACTGCACCACAAGTGGTCAACTTACACAGGTTTCACTGTATTAACATTCACTGTAACGAACCTGAATATGTAACTGTATGAAAACTTGTTTTCATTAAGGGGGACCGGGACACAAAAATCGTCAAATTTTGCAATTTTTTTAAAATCATTTACAAACATTCTCCGTTTTTTCTGCTTAAAAGGACGTTTGAATCGTGTTTTTATCTTTATTAGAACAAAAGATATAATTCTTTTTGTTGCCCGCACCTAACTAATGTGTATTTAAGCTTAAAATTTTAAACGCGTTTTTCTCCATGATGCCATTTTTCCCGATTTCTTGCATTCAAATTCTTATAAGTCAAGAACCAATGAAGATAAAGTAATGAAATTTGGAGCATGTCTTTTTCAAACAGTTCACTTTAACTTGTATTTGGCAATTTAAAATAAAAAAAAAAACGTTTACTGCAAAAAATGTGATTTAAAAAAAAAAAAAGTATCTTCGAATTTTTCGAAATTTTTCTTCAAATACTTTTTATTGAATCAATATTTTTAAAATCGCCGAATAAAAATTAAAGCTTGGATATTTGTGCATACTTTTTTGAAAAAAAATTGAAAATTGACCAACAATCTTTTGAGTTATAGCAATTTAAAGCAACCCCATTAAAAAATAAAAAAATAAAATAAAAAATAAATAAATAAATTTAAACAAAAAAAATTTTTTTTTCATATTTATGTTGTGATTTTGCTTATGAATTAGATGGTGAATCAGTGTAAAAAAATCAAAACTCTAAAGTATATAATTAAAAAAATTTCAAAATGTGTCCCGGACCCCCTTAAGGCAAGACAAAGTTGAGAATAAATTGCTTTGTATTTAATTACTGGAAGCAATTATGAATTTGCGTTTATTGAGATAGTCTATTGGCCTTTATTTGGTCAAGGGCGTCATTGAAAGCGTTGTTATTTTTGAAAAGAAGCCATTTCACGTGGAATAGTGATTGATTTAATTTTCTACGTTTTCCTGCGTGACTAGAATTTTGACTTGTTTCGTGCACAGAAAAAACGTATTTCTAACTTACGTTTCATAGTACAAATGAAGGACTTGTATCATTGATTCGAAGTGTCTGAACACGTTTCACACAATTCGTTTTCGAAACGCTATGCACATATATATATATACAGGGGCGGACTGGCTGACTTTGACCCAGTCGGCAAAAAAATATTTTGGCCCACCTCTGTAAATTAAAAAAGTTAAATCAAACAGTATCGGATCTTGATTCTTCCGAGTCGTTCTAAGACATTAAACTACCGAAAGTTCCTAGTTTCCTTTAACTTTCTAAATCAAATTCTAAAGTTCTAAAAAAGAAAATTGTGAAACGTAAAATAAAGCTACCACTGACACATTTTTTATGTACCTTAAAAGAAAGATACTAATGGTCAGGACCTGATTGCTGAATAGGCCAACTAGGCCGTGGCATAGGGGCCCCAAATTTTTAGGGGTCCCCAAATGACCTAAACTGTTTTGGCCAATGGTTAAAATTGTAAGGATTGACTGCATAACATAACCCCCCAGGACCTCCTGTTCCTATCACTTGGTGAGGATTAACTACAAAGGGGCCCCGAAAAACCATTTGGCCTAAGGGCCCCTGTTATCTTAATCGGGCCCTGCTAATGGTCATAAGTCTGAATATTCCCATCTTTATTCTTCTATAATGACAACATCGGAAGGGCACGAGGAAAGGGAGGAATCAGGTAATTCCCCCCTTAAAGTTTTCGAAATTGGTTGATCTATATAGACCTAAGGAGAAAAGAATCGGGAGAAGGGGTTCTATAGTTCCCTTCCAAGCGATATTTTCAAAGTCGATGTCAAAAACCGCAATTTTACAATTTTCGGTAACGTTAGAGGAGAGGAAAAAGAAGGGGTTTCCCCACGATTTTGTCTTAATTTTTTTTTTCCAAAATTGAAATATATTTAAGTCCATCTTTGTTTAAAATAGAATGTCAGAGTCTCTTCCCGGAATTTCTCCGAAATGGGAAGTTTTAGAAATGTGGTTTTTGGCTAACCTTGGTAAAATGAATGGAACAGGGAAGCATCGGGAGCTTTTTACGAAAACGTTCCGACTTTGATCTATTAAAAAACGCTAAAATATCTTTTTTCACGTTTGAGGGAGTAGAAAACTCAGTGATCTCATTTAGAAGCATTTAAAAACTCAAGTATACTAGACCCAATTTTAAACTACCATTCATTTACCATCCGGTGACTCTGCCGACATTGAAAATTTAAAAACATAATCTTAAGATATGTTTGGGAATATTAAAAGGAAAAAGGACAGTTTTCCCGAGCGTTTCCCCTAAAATTTTTTTGGAGGCCTTACCTCTTTTAAGCTAAGCTTTGACCCTAAACTTAATCAACCCTCCTTGCCCCTTAAAAGTTCAAACAAAACTTCACAAAAGCGAATTTTTTTCCAAAAGGTAAAGATTCACACAAGCTTGTCCTTGAAACATCACTCCCTCGTTTCAATCACTTATCCAGAAGAATATGATTCGAATATATCTGAATGTTTTTTGCATTACCTTTAAAACTAAACATCAAAAAGCTTTTTAATATTTTAAAAATAATTACTATCGAAAACACTTGGACTTTGTAGCACAGAAAAAAGTAAAAAAAGCACCTTTTTTATTTGACAAAATTTCTCTTAAAAAGTGCCCTTTTATCAGAACGCGCACTGCCCTTTTTTGGTCTGAGGAAAACACTAGTTCCCTCTGGGTATTTTTTTTCTGAAACTGAAATCAAATTTAGGCTACAGTGCTGATAAATGGGTTATGGAGCTCTCCAATGGAAATTTCTATCAGTGAAATTTTGAGCTATCTTTAGTAATTTTAAGGGACTGGCGAAGGTTTTAAGACTTTGTCTCGCAATTTTTCGTTATTTAAATCTGAAAAACTTAAATAAGGAGACTTAATCCAAGAACCAGGTAAGTCAAGACTCACTCATTTTCGGTAAGACCAACGAATAACATCAGTGTCCGATAGAAAGGCTAATATATTTCCCACATTATTTACTACAAAGCAGAGGTATGATCTTATATTTGTGTCTCGTTTTTGCACCAATCGGAACATTAATATTCTCCCCACGCAAAAATTGAATTAAAAAAAAGGGAAAAGTTTGGACGTAACTGGTTCTTGCATCAAGGTCTTCAATGGGGTTGTTTCCTTCAGTCAAAAGTATACTTTTAGTCACTAAAATTAATAGAATAAGCAAAAAAAAAAAAAAAAAACATGGAGCAAAAAAAAAAAAACCCTTTCATTTTCTCAACCCTTAATTTTTAATTTTTAAAATGTCCGATTTTGAAAATGAGGCGTTTTCTTTATGACATCACAGGTGATAGACTTTGGCGTATCTCCACTGGTGCCCTGAATGCTTACGCTTGCTGTCTACCGCGTTTCCAGGTTATGATAATTCAGAAGCGAAGCAAATATTCCACTCTACGCTTGCTATCAACCATATCGTTGCCAGTACATGTGAGTCAAGAAGCGAATTAAATGTTGCGATCTGCGCTAATGGCATTTCATCACATGTGATGTCATGCGCAGAAGCGTAAAAAAATAAAATTGCACCATTTAAAATAATTGTTCAAACATATTAAACTTTGCGAAATTATTTAAATAATGGTAAAATCCTATGTTTTTCAGCATGTTCTTTCAGAGAAAAATATTTTTAAAGTTTCGAAAGAAACCCCATTGTAGACTTTAGACTATCGTTGGTGAAATTAGGACTGCAAAGAGACCTCATACTTACGGACCCTATTAAGTCTCAATCTGACCCTGATTACAACTAATGTTGCTAAAAAAAAAAGCCCCCCTCCCCCTCCTTGGTTGCAATCCTAAATCCGCTTAAGTTCAGCTCTCCCTTTTAAGTCGAAATTTTGTCCTGTTTCAGATTCAATTTATCGTAGTTCTGGCTTGCTTTTCCGTATGCGATTCTGAGATGAAAATACTCGTATAAAGATAATATAATTTACAATACACCAATGAAATATGTTGTATTTAGTTGAATGGGTTACAACCAGTGAATACCAGGGGCGTGCACATAAATTTTGAGGCCCGTCACAAATGACTTTTACGGGCACTCCTCCATCTTGTTTCTCCCTACATAGATTTCATCATTAAAAAAATCTCGGGCCTCCTTCAGGCTTGGAACCGGGCCGACAGATGTCCCTCCCCCCCCCTTGTGCATGCCCCTACTCATTTGTATCAACAGCCCGAACATGATCCACGCATTTGTGGCAGGGCCGGGGCCGCTTTGTCTAATGGTGCAGGCCCCTTCAATTTTTGTTAATAGATGTACAATATAAGTTTAACTCTCTTTTCTCGTCTCGGGCCCTTTTTCAGGCCGCGTCGGACCCCAATTTCTCTGACCCCCCCCCCCCCCCCCCCCCCCCCCCGTTTCCTCAAAATGGGAGCCATGGCCCCCAAAGCTCTAAAAACTAGAGAGAAAGTGATGAGGGGAAAGCATTCGCATACCTGCCAACATTCAAAGAAAAAAAACCAGTAGATTTTTTCAATGTGGCGCAATATCGCTTTTTAACACGTTATTGAAGGGATTTAGGGATTTTTTTTTTATTATCCCTTAAAGTACAATCATATACAAGTTGCTTGACCTTACCAGCATGAGCAATGCTGAAGTCAACACAAAACATTGAGCAAAATATGTGATGGTCGCTTCTGGGTGACTAATTCAAAAATAAAAATTCACAATTGTATGTTGCTTAAAAGGTTTTTGGCTTTTTGCTAACTGACATCATAACTTAAAATCCCCCCCCCCCCCTAAATCTTCCCTGCTTCGCAACTCATAAACGCGCGAAGCGAGATCGCAAACGTAAACAAGAACTGATGTTGCCAGATTCCAATGCGCTATAGTTTGAAATTAAGTAGGAAACTTTCAAACCATGGAGTGAAAGCGCTAAAAGGATATAAAAATTTATTTTTAAAGGGGTTTATTTTTTTCATTATCAAGAAAGTCCCTAAATGGAGGGATTTTTTTTTAGAGATTAATAAAAACCGGGAGATTTTCGTTAAATATCGGGAGACCGGAAGAAATGTTAAGAATCCGGGAGTCTCCCGGAAAATCCAGTAGGGTTGGCAGGTATGCGATTCGGATGTGTAGACTTGGGGGGGCTTTTTTCTTTGGTCCCTACTAAGGATGGAAAAAGAATAAACCTGTTTCCAAAGGCTTTTTTCACATGGAGAAAACAAATTACATGTTTTTTTATTTTTTTTTTTTATTATGACATTTTAAAAAATGTTAGGTGTGAATTTAAATGTATTAAGTTCAATAAAAAAATTTGCTGAAAGTGGCCCACTCGGCGGTTGGCCCAGTCGGGGATCCCCGACTAGCCGACCTGGCCACTTCGCCCCTGTATATATATATATATATATATATATATATATATATATATATATATATATATATATATATATATATATATATATATATATATATATATATATATATATATATATATATATATATATATAACTTTTTATGAATTAAACAACAAAGGACATTATAAAAGAATTTTCTTCTTTGAAAATACCTTGATCAATACTGCCGTCATAAGAAAGAAAGCCCTCATCACACGAAATCTTCTCTTTTTTCAGTGCTCCTTCCACTGCGTTCCTTAGGAGGGGCTGCAAAAAAGGACGTTAAGATTTTTTGTCTTTTTTTTTACTGCTCATTACTATATTTATTACGAAAGCGAAAAAACTCTAACTGCAGTCTTGCTACACTAATAGATAAAACTAGGGTTGTCAAGAGGTCAAGTTCTGCAGTTGCTGAGGGAGTTTAGTCGAAGCGGAGTGATACATTCATTCAGAAAACAACAACAACAAAAAAAAAAGACTTATGACCCTCTTCCTCCAATCAACTCTAATTTGAATTCTGAAACTTTGAATTCAAATTATGTTTTTCGCAATCACGAGTTGCGACAAGAGGCTACTCATTAGAGTTATTGTTTCTAGAAATGGCTCCCCCCCAAGCATGTCCCTCCTCCTGGGTGGTTTCGTGTGTATAGTTGTGTGTGTGTAGGCTTACGTGTGTGCACGTAGGCCTGTGTATGTGTGTAAAGGCTCGCGCGTGTAGGCGAGGGTGTATGAGCATGCGTGTGTAGAACATGGACTCTACCATCCAGCAGAAATGGATTCCGGGGGACAGTGCTCAGGACCAGAGCAGCTGTGCGGCCGCCGGTGGGCGGTGGTGCTGCTAGTCCAAGCTGAAAAAGGAACCACAACATCAAGGACTGTCAAATGAGAACAATAAGCAATCGTGATTGCTCAAAAAAAAAAAAAAAAAAAAAATATCCAAAACAGTAGCATTGTCCTGAAGGGGGCAGTGGAAGAAAGGGAGAAATGCGCTCCAGGAATAGGTTGCAAAGGACAGTCGTTCGCACACTTTTTCTCGGAAGAAAAGAAGAGTGTAGAGACTCGGACAATTTTTGATGGGAGGGTAAGATAGGGAAGTTTTCGATTTTTCAATTTTATTTTTATATGATAGAGTAACATGTATGAACATCATAGGTGAAAAAAAGTTTGCGATACGATAAGTAGTTTTTTTTAATTAATTTTTAAAGTTCAAGCGATTATGACGTCAAATGGCACAGGAAGTGACGTCATGCGCGCTTCCGCCGCGGGAGAAGCCGAAGGACGTGCAGTTGGCTTCGAAGACGAAACGTAAGGCTTATCTCCTCGCATTTAACTCCTCTCGTTTCTGGAACATTAAATCTCTCATCCTCTCGGAAATATTCGAATACCATCATTGATTAAGGAAGATTATTTAGATTGTGCTTTAACGAATCCGGCCTCCATAGTGTGTTCAAAAGGATTATTGAATTTCTGAAAAATAAAAATATCAGCGCGCTCAAAATGTCCGTAGCGAAAACAAGGGATCTTCGGCGGAAGGCTGCCCATTCGCGCCCTGTGACGTAGGCTCGTGACGTTTCAGAAAAGCGCACTTTTGCGCATGGATTTTTTAAAAATTCATTAAAAATCAATCACGGTGTTTTAAAATTCGGCGATGGTGAATTTTTTAGTTTTGAGGGTCAATGAACAATATCCAATAGTCAAAATATGAACATTTAATAGGTTGCAACTTTCCTATTCACAGATTCGACATCTCGGGCGAGTTTTGGTTAAAGGTCATTCAAGTTAAAAGCCTTTCCGCTCTGTTTCCTGGTTTGGTGTGCTGCTATTCTTTAGTTGCTCTTTTTTTTCTTAACATTATGATTCCATAGAAAACTAAGATGATAGAAGCGTGGAAGGAAAATCCTAGAATACTGGCCAAGTTAGATCTGCAGCTACTGCTCACCTCAACAGGATAATTGAATTTAAAAATGAATATTGAAATAAATAAATGAATACAAACAGTTTCGACTGAAAAAAAAAATTTTGGGGCTCATGGGGGGTTCTAACCATCTTATAACCCCCCCCCCCATGGCTACGCCACTGCCACCTATTACAAAAGCAAGTGTTCTGCTTGTTGCTCATCTGCGTAGCACAATTATGT
Source organism: Uloborus diversus (assembly GCF_026930045.1). Taxonomy (NCBI): domain Eukaryota; kingdom Metazoa; phylum Arthropoda; class Arachnida; order Araneae; family Uloboridae; genus Uloborus; species Uloborus diversus. The sequence continues at coordinate 16,485 of NW_026558318.1, read as the reverse complement.
ACGGATCAAGACTCAAAGGCCGTGTTGTTGTATAACATTGTACGCTTGGTGAAGGGGAATGCTAAACACAAATACAAAAGTGACGACCAGCAACAGGCTCTGGGCCCAGCTAGACTGGTCCTAGTCAGTTTACAATCCCCAGTGAAGATCAATGGCTCTCTTAAAACTATCTACTTCCGTGCTCATGACCACCTCTTCCGGTAAGCTGTTCCGAGGTTCCACTACCCTGCTAAAATAATAATTTTCCTAATATCCGTGTGAGCCTGAGATTTAAATAGCTTAAAACAATGACCCCTTGTCCTGTTTTGAGTGCTAAACTTCAGCCCCGTAACATCTTTCATTTTAATAAATTTAAACAACTGAATCATGTCCCCTTGGTCTGTTCTTTGAAGTTAAGTTTACATTGAGCCTCGCAAAGACAGCCTTGTCATTCAGTGTCAAATAGACGCATGTTTTTCACATTCATTGTGAATGCCAATCCAGGAAACCAAGTCAAACAGCTCGCGATTTCAAGCATTATGAAAGTGCTCGGTGTGACTCCAATAACTGGATGCTTGAACTTGGACGAGGTCATTCCTGTATGGCTTGAAAGAAGAGACATTTTGACATTGGCACAAAGCCAATAATCGTTATCCGTGCAAAAAAACTGTCCTTCCTCCTCAATAAATGAAATGACTCAAGCCAGAAGTTAACTTATCAGAGGAAGGCATTTACTTTTAGATAGATAAACGGTTCAACATACAGTAGGCCCCTTTTTACTTCCTTTTACAAAAAAGGAAGTATTGTACTTGCAAAAAAAATTTCACTTAAAAATCGACCTTAATTTCCGTTTTGCGCACCCCCGAAAGAATGTCGTTTATTTTTCAACCCGATCACACGTGGATATATACCGAGGAACGTACAGACACCCGAAATATCCATTTTGACGATCCCCGAGTTAATTACAACGCGTTTGCTCGTGACGTCTGTATGTACGTATGTGCGTATGTGTGTATGTATCTCGCATAACTCAAGAACGGAATGTCCTAGAAAGTTGAAACGTAGTTGAGTACGTAGACTCCTAGTGGGGTCTAGTTGTGCACCTTCCTTTTTGGTTGCATTCGGATGCTTCAAAGGGGGTCTTTTGCCCCTTTTTGGGGGGAAAATCATTGTTAATTTCGATGTAAACTCAAGTGGTGTTATAATTTGGCGGAAACTTGGCGATATATCGCCAGTCTTTTGGTCGCCAACTTGGCGATAAATTTTGGGAAATTTTTTTTTTGAGCAATCACGATTGCTTATTGTTTTCATTTGATCGTTTTTGATGTTCCGTGCCTTTTTCAGCTTGAACCAGAAGCCTCTGCAGCACCACCGCCCACCGTCCTCTGCAGGCGGCGCGGCGTGGCTGCTCCGGTCCTGAGCTATCCGCTTCACCTGGTCGGAAGCGTCCATGTCCTACACACACTCACACACACACACACGCCTACGTACATACACACAGGTCTACGCACACACACAAGTCTACACACTTACACACAAAACTATGCACACGTAACCGCCCAGGAGGAGAGGCAGGCTTGAGGGGGGGGGAGCCGTTTCTAGAAAGAATAACTCCAATGAGTAGGGTCCTGTCGCAGTTCGTGATTGCGAAAATGCATATTTTGAATTCAAAATTTCAGAATTAAAATTAATTTTTTTTTTAAAACCTGGTTTCGATTTGTCCACTGTTGTTGATATTTAGAGAGTAAGCAATTGAATCACATTAAAATTGCCACTGATGTGGAAATGACATTAAATTGGAGTAAAAGGAAGTCATGTGATGCACACATCAGCTCGTTTAGATTCAAGAGTAAAACTCCGGAAGATTGAACGGTCCTTAAAGTGTTAAGCGTGTGTGTGCGTAATAGAAGAGGTATTTAGCAGCAGGTTGCCACCCCTTGGCCAGAGTGCCCCAGGACTACATGCAATATACCAGACAGCCTTCTTATCACATCCTGAGACTGCAGTTTCGTTATAATTAGAACTCCTCAGTCAGGAATAGTGAATAACGGAGCTGTCATCTCATCGAAGCTGAGAGTGCCAACAAACTGGAAGATAAAGTAAATTTATCTCACCCCTTTTTAATCAGTATTCCTGCCTGAAGAGTTCTAATAATAACGAAACTGCAGTCTCAGGATATGATTTTTGGGCTGTCCGGTATACAGTCAACCCTCGTTTATCGCGGTTAATTCGTTCCAGACTTGACCGCGATAACTGAATTTCCGCGAAGTAGGATTCTGTATTTATAAACAGAATATTTTCCTAATTGGGGCGCATAATACTTACTTAAGACAATTTAAATAGGTTCTTAACATAGGTAGAGCCCCCTAGACATGAAACGTAGGCACCATTACATTTGCATTCTTTACTAATAATAAAGCTGAAATTATCTCTGTCCGGAGGATGTCTGGATGTCTGTAGGATGTCTGGATATCTGTGACGCGCATAGCGCCTAGACCGTTCGGCCGATTTTCATGAAATTTGGCACAAAGTTAGTTTGTTGCATAGTGGTGTGCACCTCGAAGCGATGTTTCGAAAATTCGATGTGGTTATTTTTTTATTCCGATTTTAGGAACAAAATTATCATAAGATGGACGAGATTACCATAACGTGGAACCATAACATGGGCATAAGCCAATTGGCGATAAAATTCACCATACATTATTTGTAAATATACAGGCGGACCAAAAGACCTTTTAATTTTCTATTACGGGCAAAGCCGTGCGTGTACCACTAGTATTTAATAAATTGCACAAAATATGAGAAAATGAGATATGTTAGACGTAATAGGTATCACATTGTTAATTGCTGGGAAATAAACTTCACATGCAGTTCGTACACACTACTACTAATCTATGAAAATAGCTCAACTTGTTTCGATGATGAATTAATTGCCAGTTAGTGACCGTATGTACCCCCGTTCTTCCTCTACAATTATCCTCATTTAAGGTATTACGTATACAACTTAAAAATCTAGTACATTCTTGAACACCACTTACAATTACAGATGTAATAATAGAGTGATTTATACTTTTCAGTTAGTGTTGAACGATTAAAATGAGATAGCCATTCCCAACTCTTTCTTCGATGATTTAATACCGCCACTCCCTCAACTAGTACAGCTACAGCCCTCAGAAGAGCTCAGCTTACTTAAAAGACATACTTTGTTATTCTTATGTAGGAAACAGTTTACACGAGCGCATAAAAAAAGCTTAATTACTATATTTGGAAAAGAAAACAGCGAAAGTCGAAGCGCGAAGTAGCGAGGGACGACTGTACTGCGTGTAATAGAAGAGGTACTGAGAAAAGATATTGGAGAAATAAAGCTTTGACGCAAATTGAAAAAACATAAATAGTCTCTAGGGTGGTTCAAAAATGCATGAAAAAAAAAAGACTTTCTCCTAGATAACAAGACGCCTCTCAATATATTTAGACTTGTGGGTAGTAATATACTGGAAGAAGTTTAGCTTACTATTTCAAACGAAAGAGGGTGCTCCACTTCCCCCCCCCCCAAGCTTCATAAGTATGGGTAGAGGGGTTAAAAAATACATTGAACTGAAAAAACAAAGATACATATTATAATATACACTAGTAATATGCATATACCTTGCAATAAAATAATTATTTACAAAATAAAAAATTATATTAGTTTGAATTTTTGGCATCTTGAATTCAAATTATGTTTTTCGCAATCACGAGTGTGTGTATGTAGGCGCAAGGGTTTGTGTGTGGGGGGAGTATGTGTGTTTGTGTGTAGGGATATACGTATGTGAGTGTAGGCATGTGTGTTTGTGTCTGTGTGCTGGCATAAGTGTGTGGGTAGTTGTGTGTATGAATGTGTGGGGGGGGGGTATCTGTATGTGTGTGCAGGCATATGTGTTTGTGTCTGTGTGCAGGTATGAATGTGTGGGTAGTTGTATGTATGTGTATGTGTAGGTGTCTGTATGTATGCGCGTGTGTATGTGTTTGTGTGTGTGTGTGTATGTGTTTGTGTATGTAGGTGTATGTGTGTGTAGGTGTATGTGTGTGTAGGTGTATGTGTGTGTACGTGTTTGTGTGCGTGTGTGTGTGTAGTTGTATAGTTGTGTATGTATGCGCGTGTGTGTAGGACATGGACGCAACCTGGAGACGGCTTTCGCTAGAGGAGCAGCATTGTGAGGAGCCGGTCGACGATGATGCTGCAGAGAGTGCTGGCGGAAAAATAAAATCATAGGAACGCCAAAAACAGTCAAATAAAAGCAATAAGCAATCGTGATTGCTCAAAAAAAAATCAAGATAAAGTAAAGTGCTCATACTACCCTACATCACCCTATCTTGGGACATTTTTTCCGGATTCAGCTTTGATGGCTGGTACACCTCTATCGGTATTTCACCAGTAAGAAATAAGTGGTGTAGCAGAATAAATGAATAGCTATCTTTTGAGGTTAAGTGATTTGAACTTTGATGTTAGCTTAATGATTTTGAAAATTTTGAAGTAATTTGCGATTTCTAAGTACGGAAACACCTTTGGTTTTTTACGCTAACGGAGCCGCATTAGTTTGAAATCATTGCATATTTCACCTGTGCCTTATTTGCGCAAATTCATTTCCACTTAAGTCATTCACTTTAACTAATTTATTCACAAATTTGAGAAATTGCAAATACGCTCTAAACTTGGGACACTGTTCCAAGTTTGCATACCAAGGCATAATAAGTGTCTGTAACTAATATTAAGGAAATAAAGTGTGTAATTATATTAGAGAAAAAAAGTATGACTACATTTTTTTAAATAATGACTATTCTGATGACAATAAATGTGTCGTATCATAACAGGACACAAACGTTGTCATTGTTAAAAAAATTGGAATTTATTGATGAGCAAATGCGTTTTGTCATCATAATACATATGTTAGTTCTAATAACGAAAATGAGTCTCAAAGAAACTAAATTAATTGCTGTGAATTTCTCAAACATTTTAATTTCATTATGAAGAATTGAAAATCAATGTGAAAAGATGAGAAATGAGGAAAATGGAGATCTAAATATCAGCTGCATTAAGAATTGTTTGGGTTCATCCATTGCTTTTATGCTTCCAACTAGAGAGGGGAAGGCGAAAAAAATACATTCAATATTTTCAGGGGCAAGTATCTACTACTAGAATGTGTTCATATAATACAGTATGACGGGGGAGGGGTGGATAATAAAATAGTACAACCTGGATATCTCAAACCTCTCAGGACGGGAAAAAAAATCGAGACATCGAGTTTTTGAGTTATCAAGGTTTTAAAATAATTACACTAGTACACTGTTATAACCAGAGGTTCCAGACGAGTGAATATATTCCCCCTAAGGTGAAAGCATGGTGACCAAGGGTGCCATACTGGTCAGGAAGTAAAGCAGAGGTGCGAAAGTAGCAGACAGTCGTAGACAGGGGTGCCAAAACAGCAAGCAATCGCTAAATGACTTGCTGGCGCATGCGCTTCCGGCATACATTCACCATTCAACCACTTCAATATGGCGGACGAATGATAGGTTGCACTACGCGTGGCTTCTACGTCTTTCACATTGAATGAAGTACACTATTGGATTAAATCTCAACTTTTGTAGGATAATTCTTTAAAATAACAAGTAAGTACAGCTTTTGATCATTTTGTAGCTTTTAGGGCTTTCAAACATAGTTAAAAGTACGTTTAATGGTTTTTAGTTACCGTTAGTCCGTTACGATACCGTAGAACCGTTAGTAGTTTATTTTCAGGTTACCGTTACTGTCGTGAAAATTCCATCATTCAAAACGCTACTAAATGTATCTATCATTATTTTCTTGAGTACTCGATAAGCAACATTTAATCACCGAAATAGTAACCGCAATGATATTTGCAATAATCAACAAGTGAGAGCCTAAATAAAAATGATTCTTCTGCTTCGTGTAGCGAGTGCAAAAAATAAAAAAGAAATCTCTCTCCGTCTATCTTTTTCTTTTGCTTTTTCGTTCAAGCGTTTGAATCATTTCCTGTTAGCGGTTATTCGATAGTGTTAGGAATTTCTTTAAATTTTTAACTGTCGAAAAATTTTATGCGCATTTTATTTTATTGTTATTTTGATTGAAATTTTGAACGTTTGAGAAACGATTTTGTTTTTCTGTAACTTTAATATCCCAGAATATTTTTGGCTGTTCATGTAAATAATTCATAAGTACATCTACACTTTACTTTCGGTGCGGTTATTTCTCACAAATGATCATTAACTTAACTATGATTATTCAAATAATTACTCGTCTTTAACTTTAAATATATTTGTGACAACTCTTTGATACCAAATAAAGTCTGTAGACATTTATTGTTTTATTCATTTTTAATATTACTTTGTAAAACAAAAAAAAAAAAAAAAAACTCATCAGTACGCAGAATTTTTTTCACAAGTTTTTTACCGCCCCGAGAGTTATTATAATTATTATTATTTATTTTATTTATTTTTAAGAAAAGGATAAAAATTTCACAGGTCCGCAATGTTTTTCATTTGTTTTTACCGACCCGTGGGTCAAAAGAGGTTGAGAAACACTGATGTAGAGAACGATCAGATGAATTAAAGCCGTGAGCACTTCTTAACTATGTTGAAAACTCTGAAATATGGTCAAATGCTGTAATTACAAGTTTTAATCATTTCCAGTACAGAATTCATGCAATGTGAAAAGTGTGCAAAACGTAGACTATCATGAATCAAAACAAAACTATTAAAAAAAGAAAAATACACAACTGTATTCAAAAACGCACACAATACGGGGGAGGGGGGGATCTACAGTAAGGGTGCCATTTCTCTCTCCGAAGGTTCATTCTTTTCACCCCGGCTGCCTATTTTTTAAAAGGTGCCTGTTTTTCACCCTATTTAGAGGTGCGATTTCGGCTCCGTATTGGGTGCCGCTGGTGAACAAGCGTTTCACCCCTGAAAGGTGCCGAATGCATCCTGTAGTTTTAACAGTGTAACTCTCACAATTGCACACACTTACGCTATATGCATTTATATATGCCTATGGGACCACTTCGAATTACGACCAATAAAGTAGTCTTCAATATTTTACTAGATTTTAAATTTTATAATTGTCGAAAGTGCACAGGATGAGATTTTTAAATGAACAACAATTTCAACTTGGTTTTTTCACCTAAAAACTTAAAAATTCTAATTTTATCTTCAACCTCTAACCCCACAGTCAAAAAGTTCTCAGCAGCCATTTTGTAGGAGTTTAAAAAGCAAAATGATGAAAATGAGGAACGCATTTTCCGTTTTCGCTTGAAAACTGACGGACGAAAAATCGACCCCCTTTCCTAAAAGTGGACAACAAATGCACAAAGATTCTAAACTCTGGGGGGAAACACAGCACCTCTCTCACACCAACACTCCCCTATTAACTTGCCCCAATCTTAATTCACAAAATTTCCAAGAAAAAGGATGAAACACGTTAAGCAATTGTCCCTGGAACTGGTTTTACTACAAAAGTTGCCAAAGAAAAACCACAATTGAAACTTTCAAAAATTTCGACATATCAAGGGTTTTGAAAAATAAATTTCGAGATAACTACGGGAAATTCATGGGAGTTTTTATAGTAAAGGCTGGGTAATTTTTTTTTCGAGACATCAAGGGTTTCGAGGTAAGGAGGTTCGAGATATCAAGGTTTGACTATTCTGAAATATTTGAACGTTTAAAAGATTATAACATTTCTATCAAAGGATTTTTTTTTTTCTTCATTGAGTTGAACAATAAACTTCTTAAAAATGATAGAACTTTCCTTTGCTTCATAAATGAAATAAAGATCAAAATTCTAAGTTTATTTTTAAAGGGACGTATCTACACACAATGTCCTTAGGTGAAGTCCTAAAAATCGAATCATTCGTTAGTTGAAAAACTTTTCCTCGTTTTTCAGTTCACACATTGAAAATACCGAAGTTTTAAGGGGTCACAGTACCTTTCAAACAATTTTTTTCAATTTAAGTAAATTATATTTTTCGTTGAAACCATAACATGCTTACTTACTTTATAATCAATAATTTATTTTAAAAAGTTTAAAATATTGCTTACTCTTTTTAAAAATTTAAAACATTTGAGAAAATTGCAATTTTTAAATATCCCTAAGGCTTTTTTGTTTTTAAACTAATGTAAAAAAAGCTTTTTGATAAACGAACACATTCATCATCACTAAAAATCTGTGCATTCATTTGCTTTTGTGTTTACTAGAAAATTTTCTGTGATCGATTACGTAAAAAATCGTAATTTTTTTTCAAAAAAATTTGGTTTTTAAAAGTATAACATGCTCTAAACATTTGAGTCATTTATAAAATGCTTATCCAATGCACAGTTTTGTTAAATATATTACCCTAATTGTAAAAAGTATTACTTTAAAGCTGTATCTTTAATAGAAAAAAATCCTTAGGGATTCTTATGACACGAAAACACAAAAAACGATCATCGAGAAAAATCAATTTAAAGTTTTCTTTTTGCATAAGAACACATAGCGAGCATGGCCTAAAACCACTCATAACTTTTTAAATATTTGAACTAAAGCAATGAAACTTTTCCCCTGTGTTTGGACTAGTGTTTAGTTTCAAATAAGCAATAAAATTTTTTTTGATCGTTTGGTCATTTTTGAGGTACTGTAACCCCTTAATAAAAAAAAAATTATTTTTAGAAAAACGAGTCATTAAACAGCGTTTACTACTTGAGAATAGTTGAAGTTGAAAGCAGCATTTACTATAGTGACGTCATTTAATTAATTTTAAGATGGCGGAAAATAGTAGTGAATTTAGGTCATGGTAAGTTTCCACCCACGAGCTCAATTCTCCGCTCAGGTGAAAGAAATACAATAATTAGTCCGGCATTTTTGAAATGCTGGAAGAAAGTCTCTATTCTCTTTCTCGGCGAAACCAGTTTTGCAGGAAAACTAACTCTTTACATACCGCAATCCTCGAAACCTTTTGACAAAACATCTCTGAAATGTGAGCGTTCGAAAACTTGATTTTCTTTTTACTTCCTTTTACAAAAAAGGAAGTATTGTATTCGCGAAAAAATTTTCACCCGAAAATCGACCTTAATTTCCATTTTACTCACCCCCGAATGAATGTTGAGTTTTTTTTTCAACCCGACCACACGTGGATATATGCCTAGGAACGGACAGGCACCCGAAATATCCATTTTGACGATCCCCGAGTTAATTACAACGAGTTTGCTCGTGACGTCTGTATGTACGTATGTATACGTGTATGTATATCGCATTACTGAAGAACAGAATGTCCTAAAAAATTGAAATTTGGTACGTAGACTCCTAGTGGGGTCTAGTTGTGCACTTCCCTTTTTGGTTGCATTCGGATGCTCCAAAGGGGGTCTTGTGCCCCTTTTTTGGGGGAAATCATTGTTAATTTCGATGTAAACTTAGAGGTGTTATAATTTGGCGAACACTCGGCGATATATCGCCAGTCTTTTGGTCGCCATTCGCCAACTTGGCGACAAATTTGGCGATTTTTTTAAAAGTTTTTTTTTTATTTTAATCTGGTTTTAATTTGGCCACTGTTGTTGATATTTAGAGAGTAAGCTATTGAATCCCATTAAAATTGCCCATAATGGGAAAATGACATTAAATTGGAGTAAAAGGAAGTCATGTGATGCACACATCAGCTCGTTATTATTGAAATATTAAATTTCAAAAAGATTTTTTTTTTCATTCTAAAATCCATGAACGTCTACAGCAAGTATATGTCAGATCGCATAAGTTTGCATCTTTTATTGACAACTTTTTCTTTACTACGTTTTTCTTTTAAGTTACTAATTTGCTACAATAGATTGGCATCCAATGGAAAAGTTAGATTCGGAGTCTGAACCTTAAACTACACTGATGGAAGAAATTAAGAGAATTTTCAGATTTGGTGAGTTATCTCCAGAACTACTGGAGTGATTTTAATGAAATTTGGTATGTGCATACATAGAAATAACACAAAACAATTAACCCCCCAAAATTTTAACCATACACGCATGATCATAAATAACACTCGTTAGAGTGGGATGGCATGAAACAGCGGTTGCAAAATTGAACAAAACGAGTTGATGTGTGCATCACATGACTTCCTTTTACTCCAATTTAATGTCATTTTCCCATTATTGGAAGTTTTAATATGATTCAACAGTTCACTCTTTAAATATCACCCACAGTGGCCAAATTGAAACCAGATTTAATTTTTTTTTTTTAAATCGCTAATTTTGTCGCCAAGTTGACGACGAAACTTGGCGACCAAAAGACTGGCGATATATCGCCAAGTGTCTGCCAAATTATAACACCACTTGAGTTTGCATCGAAATTAACAATGATTTCCCCCCAAAAAGGGGAGAAAGATCCCCTTTGGAGCATCGGAATGCAACCAAAAAGGAAGGTGCGCAACTAGACCCTACTAGGAGTCTAAGTACCAAATTTCAACTTTCTAGGACATTTCGTTCTTGAGTTATGCGACATACATCACTCTATAACGATGGCAGGAAAGTGTTGCCAGTTTGCTAACAATTCCTTACCATTCGTCGCCTATCCTAGAATTATAGAAATTCGGCTCATTAGATTGCTGATAACTTTTTAAAATTTAAAGAAATTGCGGTGGAATTTTTTTCATGGATTGTAGGATGTATCTGAGCTTTGAATTATGAACGTTATAAATTGCTATCTTTCGTGTCTGCGCAGTGAAAAATTAATAGCTTTAACTGTTCATATTTCAACAAATTTTCAATATTTTAACTTCAAATTTTATTATTATGTTTCTCTAAAATGCTGTCAAATATTTTAAAAGTTTAGTAACGTTTGACGAAATACTCTGCGTAATATAAGGCGAAAACCTTCAAAAAAATTTTGCATTTTTGAAAGAAATGCTTATATTTCCATGGGTATAAGAGATACTTTCACAAAAATATAAAAATAAGTTTTTGATAGATTTTTAACTCATTTCTGAAAATTATAGCTTATTCCCAGCAATTTGCAATGAAAAATTATCAAAAAACTTTTTTACTCAATTTGTTGTCGGTCCCCTAAATGAATAGCAGACTTAATTTTTATTGGAAAATGACAACTAGAGTATACATTTTATGCGAAACAAATTATAGAGCAATTGGACTATTATTTCTCGAGAAATCCCTAAACATGTGAATTTTTGAAAGTGTCCCAATGCTTTTGGTCATATAGTGTATATAGTGCTTCTACTTCAACACATTGAGTTTTTATTAAAATTTTCTAATAAGTCTTGTGAGTGTCTGATCCTCGTTAGTTGTCATAATAAAAATTAAGGGTTGTACTTTTTCTCAGGAGGCACGAAAATATTACCTACATGTATATCTGCCTGAAAAAAAAAAAATCTCGAAATACTTAGATGAAAAAAAATCTCAACGCCTCGCTCTGCCAGATTTTAAAGTTTTTATCGCTCTGCCTCGTTTTCATGCATCTTGCATTTAATAAATCAATAATAAAAAATAAAAAAAGGGCAAGAAACAGATTTGCAGGAAATACATAAAGTTGAAACAAAAATGAAAATGAACAGCTTACATTTAGGAAAGCAATTATAGGTACAAGTAAGGGTTCACAATTAAAAAAAAAAAAAAAACAAGACAAACTTTTTCTTTTAAGTTCTGTGTTACGCACTTCTGTGCCGAAAAATTATCGTATCCTGTCTTCAGTCACAGAATAAAATGAATGTTCTAATCCAATGATTATCAAGTAATTTTCATTCGTATAGAACAAAAATCTTTTTTGAGATCCCACATTTTCCATTCTATTGACTCCTAGTAATATGTAAATACAGCGAGAGAAAGGATTTAGTTTCTTGTTTAGGAGAGGGAACCATTTCTATATTTAATTAACGTGATCTTTATCGTAAGCATACTATTTACTCAGAAATACTCCCTATTTTCCCAAGCACTCTGTTTGAGGGCTATGCCTTTTAATTTTCTAGAAAATAAAAATTTTCAAAATGCACTTTTAGACGATCTCTGGTAGTATTTGGAAGTAAGTAAGAGGTCCTGTGATCTTCCACCAGCAAATTTTTGAACTTGAAACGCCAAAAACACAATTTCAGGTTCTTCAATTCTGTTAGGAAACGGGGAGTTCGGAAGCTTTCCCCGGAATTTTTCGAAATAGTCTAAAAACGCAGTCTTAGTGTGATGTTGGGGGGGAGGCAAAATTTTTAAAGTGTTATAAACATGATTGTAGGCCATCTTTAATAACGTTGGGGACATGCAGGTTTTTGAAATCCAAAAATGCAATTTTAGACGACTTTTTTTTTTATGGTCAAAGAAGCACTTTTCACAAACTCCCTTCCCGAAATTTTTTGAAATTAAAGCCATAAAAACGAAATTTAAGACGATCTTTAATGATGTTTTTTTTAAGGGAGGGGGGGGGGTGCTTATGTGACCTGAAAACCTTTATGCCTGTAATTATTTTTTTCTACATTGTATTAAAATGCTGATCTAGCTTCTGAGAATGAAAATAGAAAACAGTGAAAACTTGTAACCCCCATTCTATATTGTTCACATTTTAGTTAGCTTTGTCGGCAACATAAGGCTGAAAACGTCATTAAAACTAATACATACAATGCTTAGTAATTCTACCACGGTGTGTTTTTTACATTAACTGAATTATATTAAATTGCTAATATATTTTTCATGATTTTCTATGTGTTTAATGAGTATGTTGGTGTACGGAATGTTTTCCGCAATTGAATTTTCCACCTCCCAAACCTTCTAAAGAAATTTGACGAGTCTGGCTCTTAAAGACACAAATAATTTTCAAAAATGTTTGTTGAGCTGTGGAAAGCACTTTATGTGTGTACCATTTGTAGTAACATAAAACACATGTAAAACGATGCAAAATACCCAGTATCTGGAATACGATTTAATCTATATATAAAAATATTTTTCTACTGGAAGGGGAAAATGTCAACTTTTCGCATTCGACAGCATTGTAACAATGTTCATTATATTGTAAATAAACAATTTGACTCAGAAATATTCCTTTCAAATCTATTTCTTTTCAAACCACAAATTTGAAAAAAAGCAGATGTTGCGAATTTAACAGCTAATAGCACGCATCTACATGGATTCACTTTCAAAAGCACTTGATTCTTCACGAAAGCCTTAGGAAAAGAGGAAAGAAGAAAGGACGTCCAGCGGAGGTCATTGAGGGGAACTAATGAGAGGGTAATAAATCTTACACCCCATTAGCACTTACCTCTCAAAAAGGGGAGGTTTCTAATAAAGGGCGGGGCGAATGCAAAAAGTGAACGCATTTTGAAATTTTTTTTCAATAGTTAGAACATGATATTTGTTTAAAAAATGGTCGCATTATTTCAAACAAGATCTCAAAAGAGAGCTGGAAATATTTTGCGTGTCAGGGCGTTCTTAAAATTTCGATAGCACGAGTTGCAGATGTTTTACAGAGCGAAATGTCCAACAGTACCTCGTTTTCGAAGAAATTCATTTTTTCTCGAATTTTAAAAAATCGGAGAATGGACACATCAAAAAAGTAAAAACTAAAAGAAACAGACATGGTCTTGAAAAATACTCAGAAAAAAAACCGGATCCGAAAACTTCACAGGAATTTGTAAAACAAGCTCCAACTTTCTCCGTAGGTTAACATTAGATCCGAATCTTTCAGACTCTCAGTGAAGAGCACCCTTAAGCAAATATTTCCACTCGTTCAACAACGCCGTTCTCAGGCTATGGATGGTCCCCGGAGGGGTGTTGTGAGTTGCTATTTCCCTCCCGAGAGCGTCCCAGACATGTTCTATAAGTTTGGAGTCTAGAGATCTGCTTGGACAATCCATCGAGTGAATATCCTCAACTTCCAGAAATTTGTCGACCAGAAGAGCTGTCTGTGGCCTTATGTTAACATCCATTAAAATTAACTCGGGGCTAACAGCGCCCCTCAAGAGGTGAGCATAGAGCTCCAAGATACTCTCTATACTTCGCAATTGTCACAGAGCCTCTCTCAAAGACATTAAAAGAACTCAGCAGTTCCAATTTTCGCAGGTTTAAAATTGTTCGTAAGTCTGTTCATTTGGTCACAATGTTAGACAAGTAACAACACTACAACTATCAATTAAACAAAACTAACATTTATTAACATAAAACAAATAGAATTATAACCATAGGAATGGTTCATGCTGGTATTTTAGGGCCAGCGGCTCCCTTCGGAAATTCACATCAATCAATCTAAAATCCTAAAGCAATCTGAATCTGAACTGAGATTCTTTCAATTTAAACTAAGGTTTGCCATAAAATTGGCGAGATATTTAATCGCCAAAAGAAACTAAAAGAGAGATATAACAGACATGGAGGGGTGTGCGGCCATCCAACGTGATGCCTGCCCAGACCGTCAAACCACCACCGCCATAATGGACAATTTCGCCGATATTGGAGGGTAGGTAGCAGGTTCATATATATATATATATATATATGTGTGTGTGTGTGTATGTGTGTGTATACAGGGTAATTAAAAAAAACTTTGACAAATCGATTTGGCAGATCGGTCATGCCACAAGGATAAAAAATCGCATAAGAACAAGGGGTCGCGGACGCAATGCTGACGCGCTACATGCAGTCAAAGCCAGACACTGACATGATGACATATCATATACTTTTTACACAAAGACGATTTTGCACGCCTTTTTTCCTTTTTTTTTTGTAGATATATTCACAGTGGGTGTTAAAACTTTGCGGCTGCATCTCTCATACACGCGTCGCAACGGTTAAGCATTGTTAAGTATTGTTTTCCTAAGAGCGAATCGCCGAGAGGAAAACTTGATTTTTCTGCGCATGCGCGCCCGAGCTAAATCAACGTCGCGAGTGGCTACGCCGGAATCACTTGACTTTGATTTCAGCGTCACGCCGAGTAGCGACGCCAAAGCTCGGTAATTTCGCTTCTAGGAAACCAGGGCTTTACGCAACGAATGTCGTCTTGACGATCCAATCCAACAAAATTTCTAAGATCACTGTGTTTTCGTTGCGAAGCGCGTATGAGAGCTGCAGGCCGCAAATTTCAACGACCGAGTTTTTAATTCTTATCTATTGAGAGATATTTGGCTTTAATGCAGTTGGAAAACGAGTACCGAATTTTCCAAGGTACTCCTATTCATCGCAGACGAGGAATAGTAGAACTTCGATGAACCGATGCCCTTTTAACCGGAACCTCATTCAACCGAAGTCGGTTTACTGAATTTTTTTTAATTCATTTTTTGATGGCTGCCTTTGGTGATCAATTTGAGGTCAGCACAAGCAAAAGATCCGCATTTCTATCACTTCTATCTTTTTCTCACTCAGTGGAAAATTTTTGTAGGACTTAAGTAGTTCTATTTAAAATGTCATTCAAATCGAAACCGATTGAATCCAGTGTTTTGTTAAGTAACTATTTTTTAATGTGCATTATGTTTAAAGTTAAAGAACAAAAAAATATATATATATTAAGTTGAATTTTGACATCTTGAATTCAAATTATGTTTTTCGCAATCACTAGTGTGTATATGTAGGCGTGTGTGTTTGTGTGTGTGGGGGTATGTGTGTTGTGTGTGGGGTATGTGTGTTGTGTGTAAGGGTATGTGTATGTGTGTGTAGGCATGTGTGTTTGTGTCTGTGTGCAGGCATACGTGTGTGAGTAGTTGTGTGTATGAATGTGTGTGTATGTGGGGGATGTATGTGTGTGTGTATGTGTCTGTATGTAATTGTGTGTATGTGTTTGTATTTGTAGGTTTATGTGTGTATGTGTTTGTGTGTGTAGGTGTACGTGTTTGTGTGTATATGTGTGTGTAGTTGTGTATGTATGCGCGTGTGTGTAGGACATGGATGCAACCTGGAGACGGCTTTTCGCTATAGGAGAAGCATCGTGAGGAGCCGGTCGACGGTGATGCAGCAAAGGGTGGCGGTGGGAAAATAAAATGATAGGCACGTCAAAAACAGTCAAATGAGAACAATAAGCAATCGTGATTGCTCAAAAAAAAAGATGCTTGCTTTATTAACAACACAATGTATTGCGTTTTGAGATTTTTGTGATACTTATCGAACAAATTTCATTTTAGTTGGAGAAATAAATTTAAAAACATCATATGAGGCAGTGAGAAGCAAAGGGGTGTAAGTGGCAAAATTAAAAATTTGGAGATAACCAGTATACATGCTGGTGAACCTGTCCTCTGTCTTGGGGCAAGAGATGGTACTAGTAGCACTGGTAGTTGCTGCTATACAGCAGGATTTAGAAAAAAATTTCAATGAAAATCTACCTGGGAGCCAGTTTTTTAAACGGGTTTTACTCAAAACTTGAAAATATCCACTTGCATCCCTTTGCTTCTCACTGCCTCATGTACAGTGGAACCTCCATATATCGAACTTCCACATATCAAAATTTTCTATATATCGAAATCACAGCAAATTTCTATGTTCATTACATAGAAAAATTGTTTCTATATATCGAAAAAAATCTGTATCGAA